>NC_133331.1:453394-668347 GCF_042186555.1 Aquarana catesbeiana
CCATGATCGATCTTTCCGGTCCTTTTACTTCCTTTTCTTATTCTCCAAACTCCATTCTACATAAGAACGATGCTTTATGTAAAATAAAAAGTTTAACCACTACCCTCTGGAAGATTTACCCCCCTTCATGACCAGGCCATTATTTGCAAATCAGCACTGCATTACTTTAACTGACAATTGCGCGGCTCGTGCGACGCTGTACACTAATAAAATTGACGTCTTTTTTTCCCCATAAATAGAGATTTCTTTCGGTGGGATTTGATCATCTCTGCGGTTTTTATTTTTTGCTCTAGAAACCAAAATAAGATCGACAATTTTGGGGGAAAAAAAAACAATATTTTTTACTTTCTGCTATAAAACATCCAACAAAATAATGTAAAAAAAATCGAATTTCTTCATCAATTTATTCCAATATTTATTCTGCTTCATGTCTTTGGTAATAAAAATCCCAATAAGCGTATATTGATTGTTTGCACAAAAGTTATCACATCTACAAAATATGAGATATATTTGTTTGTTTTTACTAATAATGGTGGCGATAAGCGACTTATAGCGGGACTGCGACATTGCGGCGTACATTTTAACCCTAACTGACACTTTGATACTCTGTGAGGACCAGTGACGTCAATACAAAGATCGGTGCTAATACTATGCACTGTCACTGTACTAATGACACTGGCTGGGAAGGGGTTAAACATCAGGGGCGATCAAAGGGTTAAATATGTGCCTAGTGTGTACAGTGGGGGGGGGGGGCTTTTACTAAGGGAAGAGATGAAGTTTATTTCCTGCAGAGACACAGGATCCGTATCTTTCCTTCAGTTAAAATGGCGATCTTCCTCTCTCTTGTAGGATTGGCGGGTGCCGGCGGGGATCGAGTCCGTGGTACCCGCCACTGGTGTGATCAGTAGCCAGCCAGCGGCGGCGGCATGCACACCCCCCACCCGGGAGAGCCCAATCGTGTGTGTATATATCTATATATAAGTGATCCGGCACACAGGAGACACCCGGTAGCAGTAAAGCGACTATAGGGCGATCGATCGATCGATCGGTTAAGGAGACCCTTGTCACAGCAGCCAGTCGGGGAATTTTAATTGGAATTCAGTAAAACAATTGAGAGTGAAATTCTGATTTCCCATTTTCACACCTTTTACAGCGGAACTTCATTTTATATTCATTTAAAATTGTATTAAAAAGATATAAAATGTTATATAAAAAAATAAAGCCCAACATGAAATAAAACCTTCTAGACAACAAATATGGGAATAAATCATTCCAAACAATCGAATGTTCCATAGAAATGACCGATTGTTATATATGAAAAGATTTCCACAATAATAAAGTGTTACATGAAATCCACAGCAAAAACATTTTCCTTATTTCTGTTATAACATTTAGCAAATAAATCTTTTTTTTTTCAGAAATTTCGGCCAAATTGTATTCTCCGTTTCTTTGGTAAAATAAATCCCTGAATATTATTTACAAATTGGAATTGATGCATTAAGGAAAAATGTTTTTCTCTTCCAAAAATTGTTGGTATTTTTTTTATTTATATATAAAAAAACAAAAGAAAAAAAAAACACAAAAAAACACAAAAAACACACAGTGCTGATTCAATACCGGGAACTTTACCCCCCTTCCTACCCAGGCCAATGTTCAGCTCCCAGCGCTGTGACACTTTGAATGACAATCACTCAGTCATGTAACATTGTACACCCCAGATTACATTTTAGCATCTTTTTCACACAAATAGAACTTTCTTTTGGTGGTATTTTAATCACCACTGGGGGGAGGGGGGGGTATTTTTTCCCAATAAAAAAACTAAAAAAAAAGGCAAATTTTGAGAAAGAAAACATTTTTTTCTTAGTTTGTCAGAAAATGTTGTAAATAAGTAATTTTTCTCATTCACTAATAGGTGGCACTGATGGGCACTGCTGGGGCTGCACTGATGATCAGTGCCCGGATTACCTGCATCTGGGAGGGGAGAGTTCGGTATTGAAGGGGGAGGGGAGAGTCCGGTATTGAAGGGGGAGGGGGGAGTTCGGTATTGAAGGGGGAGGGGAGAGTTCGGTATTGAAGGGGGAGGGGAGAGTCCGGTATTGAAGGGGGAGGGGAGAGTCCGGTATTGAAGGGGGAGGGGAGAGTCGGTGGGGAGAGTCCGGTATTGATGGGGTTAAACACCCATGAAAGCCCCACAATGGTGAAAACTGGACTGTCTGAAGTACATTTATTTTTTTTCATACAGGTTCTTCTTCAGTTAAAAAGGTATTTTGCTGCATTTGGTGAAGGTGACAATCCCGAGACCTCCATATAAAGTCCGATTCATTGATATTAATATTGAACACATTCGTCCTCCTCCAGGTCTGCGTTCGTTCGTGTTTTCAGGCAGAGATGGTGAAACGCTGCGGCTGTGCGTACGCTTTTTATCCGCTGCCGGAGGGAGCCGAGCTCTGCGATTACGACATCCACAAGACTTGGGGTAAGATTGTAGATGAAGAACCTCATTGTGTGCGATGGCAGACCAAACACCCCCCAACCCCCCAGAGGAAGGAAATCTCTCCACTTCCCCCATTGTTCTACATAGACATGTGACCAGTGAGCCTCCAGATCCCGAGAGAACCGCCACAGAGGAACTCACCCCCGACCCCCCCCTCAGTCTTATATCTGACCCCCGACCCCCCCCTCAGTCTTATATCTGACCCCGACCCCCCTCAGTCTTATATCTGACCCCCGACCCCCCCTCAGTCTTATATCTGACCCCCGACCCCCCCCTCAGTCTTATATCTGACCCCCGACCCCCCCTCAGTCTTATATCTGACCCCCGACACCCCCTCAGTCTTATATCTGACCCCCGACCCCCCCCTCAGTCTTATATCTGACCCCCGACCCCCCCCTCAGTCCTTATATCTGACCCCCGACCCCCCCTCAGTCTTATATCTGACCCCGACCCCCCCTCAGTCTTATATCTGACCCCCGACCCCCCCTCAGTCTTATATCTGACCCCCGACCCCCCCTCAGTCTTATATCTGACTTCCGACTCCCCCCCTCAGTCTTATATCTGACCCCCGACCCCCCCCTCAGTCTTATATCTGACCCCCGACCCCCCCCTCAGTCTTATATCTGACCCCCGACCCCCCCTCAGTCTTATATCTGACTTCCGACTCCCCCCCTCAGTCTTATATCTGACCCCCGACCCCCCCCTCAGTCTTATATCTGACCCCCGACCCCCCCTCAGTCTTATATCTGACCCCCGACCCCCCCTCAGTCTTATATCTGACCCCCGACCCCCCCCTCAGTCTTATATCTGACCCCTGACCCCCCCCTCAGTCTTATATCTGACCCCCGACCCCCCTCAGTCTTATATCTGACCCCCGACCCCCCCTCAGTCTATATCTGACCCCCGACCCCCCCCTCAGTCTTATATCTGACCCCCGACCCCCCCTCAGTCTTATATCTGACTTCCGACTCCCCCCCCTCAGTCTTATATCTGACCCCGACCCCCCCCTCAGTCTTATATCTGACCCCCGACCCCCCCTCAGTCTTATATCTGACTTCCGACTCCCCCCCCTCAGTCTTAATCCGACCCCCGACCCCCCCCTCAGTCTTATATCTGACCCCCGACCCCCCCCTCAGTCTTATATCTGACCCCCGACCCCCCTCAGTCTTATATCTGACCCCTGACCCCCCCCTCAGTCTTATATCTGACCCCCGACCCCCCCTCAGTCTTATATCTGACCCCCGACCCCCCCCTCAGTCTTATATCTGACCCCCGACCCCCCTTCAGTCTTATATCTGACCCCCGACCCCCCTCAGTCTTATATCTGACCCCCGACCCCCCCCTCAGTCTTATATCTGACCCCCGACCCCCCCCCTCAGTCTTATATCTGACCCCCGACCCCCCCTCAGTCTTATATCTGACTTCCGACTTCCCCCCCTCAGTCTTATATCTGACCCCCGACCCCCCCCTCAGTCTTATATCTGACCCCCGACCCCCCCTCAGTCTTATATCTGACTTCCGACTCCCCCCCCTCAGTCTTATATCTGACCCCCGACCCCCCCTCAGTCTTATATCTGACCCCCGACCCCCCCCCTCAGTCTTATATCTGACCCCCGACCCCCCCTCAGTCTTATATCTGACTTCCGACTCCCCCCCTCAGTCTTATATCTGACCCCCGACCCCCCCTCAGTCTTATATCTGACCCCCCGACCCCCCCTCAGTCTTATATCTGACCCCCTGACCCCCCCTCAGTCTTATATCTGACCCCGACCCCCCTCAGTCTTATATCTGACCCCCGACCCCCCCTCAGTCTTATATCTGACTTCCGACTCCCCCCCCTCAGTCTTATATCTGACCCCCGACCCCCCCTCAGTCTTATATCTGACCCCGACCCCCCCTCAGTCTTATATCTGACCCCTGACCCCCCCCCTCAGTCTTATATCTGACCCCCGACCCCCCTCAGTCTTATATCTGACCCCCGACCCCCCCTCAGTCTTATATCTGACCCCCGACCCCCCCCTCAGTCTTATATCTGACCCCCGACCCCCCCTCAGTCTTATATCTGACTTCCGACTCCCCCCCCTCAGTCTTATATCTGACCCCCGACCCCCCCCTCAGTCTTATATCTGACCCCCGACCCCCCCTCAGTCTTATATCTGACTTCCGACTCCCCCCCCTCAGTCTTATATCCGACCCCCGACCCCCCCTCAGTCTTATATCTGACCCCCGACCCCCCCCTCAGTCTTATATCTGACCCCCGACCCCCCCCTCAGTCTTATATCTGACCCCTGACCCCCCCCCTCAGTCTTATATCTGACCCCCGACCCCCCCTCAGTCTTATATCTGACCCCCGACCCCCCCCTCAGTCTTATATCTGACCCCCGACCCCCCTTCAGTCTTATATCTGACCCCCGACCCCCCCCTCAGTCTTATATCTGACCCCGACCCCCCCCTCAGTCTTATATCTGACCCCCGACCCCCCCTCTCAGTCTTATATCTGACCCCCGACCCCCCCTCAGTCTTATATCTGACCCCCGACCCTCCTTCAGTCTTATATCTGACCCCCGACCCCCCCTTCAGTCTTATATCTGACCCCGACCCCCCCTTCAGTCTTATATCTGACCCCCGATCCTCCTTCAGTCTTATATCTGAGCCCCGACCCCCCCCTCAGTCTTATATCTGACCCCCGACTCCCCCCCTTCAGTCTTATATCTGACCCCGACCCCCCCTTTCAGTCTTATATCTGACCCCCCGATCCTCCTTCAGTCTTATATCTGACCCCTGACCCCCCTTCAGTCTTATATCTGACCCCGACCCCCCCCTTCAGTCTTATATCTGACCCCCGACCCTCCTTCAGTCTTATATCTGACCCTCGACCCCCCTTCAGTCTTATATCTGACCCCGACCCCCCCTTCAGTCTTATATCTGACCCCCGACCCCCCTTCAGTCTTATATCTGACCTCCGACTCCCCTCATTCTTATATCTGACCCCTGACCCCCCTTTCAGTCTTATATCTGACCCCTGACCCCCCCTTCAGTTCCTTATATCTGACCCCGACCCCCCCTTCAGTCTTATATCTGACCCCGACCCCCCTTCAGTCTTATATCTGACCCCGACCCCCCCTTCAGTCTTATATCTGACCCCGACCCCCCCTCAGTCTTATATCTGACCTCCGACTCCCTCATTCTTATATCTGACCCCTGACCCCCCCTTCAGTCTTATATCTGACCCCGACCCCCCCTTCAGTCTTATATCTGACCCCCGACCCCCCTTCAGTCTTATATCTGACCCCGACCCCCCCTTCAGTCTTATATCTGACCCCCAACCCCCCTTCAGTCTTATATCTGACCCCCCGACCCCCCTTCAGTCTTATATCTGACCTCCGACTCCCCTCATTCTTATATCTGACCCCTGACCCCCCCTTTCAGTCTTATATCTGACCCCCAGCCTCCCTTCAGTCTTATATCTGACCCCCGACCCCCCTTCAGTCTTATAGATCTGACCCCAGCCCCCCCTCAGTCTTATATCTGACCCCCCCTCAGTCTTATATATGACCCCCCGACCCCCCCTTCAGTCTTATATCTGACCCCAGCCCCCCCTCAGTCTTATATCTGACCCCCCTCAGTCTTATATCTGACCCCCGACCCCCCTTCAGTCTTATATCTGACCCCCGACCCCCCTTCAGTCTTATATCTGACCCCCGACCCCCCCTTCAGTCTTATATCTGACCCCCGACCCCCTTCAGTCTTATATCAGACCCCCGACCCCCCCTTCAGTCTTATATCTGACCCCCCTCTCAGTCTTATATCTGACCCCCGACCCCCCTTCAGTCTTATATCTGACCCCTGACCCCCCTTCAGTCTTATATCTGACCCCCGACCCCCCTTCAGTCTTATATCTGACCCCGACCCCCCCTTCAGTCTTATATCTGACCCCTGACCCCCCTTCAGTCTTATATCTGACCCCCGACCCCCCTTCAGTCTTATATCTGACCCCCGACCCCCCTTCAGTCTTATATCTGACCCCCGACGCCTCCTTCAGTCTTATATCTGACCTCCGACCCCCCTTCAGTCTTATATCTGACCCCCCTCAGTCTTATATCTGACCCCCAGCCTCCCCTTCAGTCTTATATCTGACCCCCCTCAGTCTTATATCTGACCCCCGACCCCCTTCAGTCTTATATCTGACCCCCGACCCCCCCTCATTCTTATATCTGACCCCCGACCCTCCTTCAGTCTTATATCTGACCTCCGACTCCCCTTTCATTCTTATATCTGACCCCCCTCAGTCTTATATCTGACCCCCGACCCCCTTCAGTCTTATATCTGACCCCCGACCCCCTTCAGTCTTATATCTGACCCCCGACCCCCCTTCAGTCTTATATCTGACCCCCGACGCCTCCTTCAGTCTTATATCTGACCCCCAGCCTCCCCTTCAGTCTTATATCTGACCCCCCTCAGTCTTATATCTGACCCCCGACCCCCTTCAGTCTTATATCTGACCTCCGACCCCCCCTCATTCTTATATCTGACCCCCGACCCTCCTTCAGTCTTATATCTGACCTCCGACTCCCCTTCAGTCTTATATCTGACCCCCCTCAGTCTTATATCTGACCCCCGACCCCCTTCAGTCTTATATCTGACCTCCGACCCCCCCTTCAGTCTTATATCTGACCCCTGACCCCCCCTCATTCTTATATCTGACCCCCGACCCCCTTCAGTCTTATATCTGACCTCCGACCCCCCTTTCAGTCTTATATCTGACCCCCAGCCTCCCCTTCAGTCTTATATCTGACCCCTGACCCCCCCTCATTCTTATATCTGACCCCCGACCCCCTTCAGTCTTATATCTGACCTCCGACCCCCCTTTCAGTCTTATATCTGACCCCCAGCCTCCCCTTCAGTCTTATATCTGACCCCCGACCCCCCCTCAGTCTTATATCTGACCCCAACCCCCCCTCAGTCTTATATTTGACCCCCATCCCCCCCTCAGTCTTATATCTGACCTCAGACTCCCCTTCAGTCTTATATCTGACCCCCAGCCTCCCCTTCAGTCTTATATCTGACCGCCGACCCCCCCTCAGTCTTATATCTGACCCCCGACCCCCCCTCAGTCTTATATCTGACCCCAACCCCCCCTCAGTCTTATATCTGACCCCCGACCCCCCCTCAGTCTTATATCTGACCCCCGACCCCCCCTTCAGTCTTATATCTGACCCCCGACCCCCCCCTCAGTCTTATATCTGACCCCCGACCCTCCTTCAGTCTTATATCTGACCCCCGACCCCCCCTTCAGTCTTATATCTGACCCCTGACCCCCCCCCTCAGTCTTATATCTGACCCCCGACCCCCCCCTCAGTCTTATATCTGACCCCCGACCCCCCCCCTCAGTCTTATATCTGACCCCCGACCCTCCTTCAGTCTTATATCTGACCCCCGACCCCCCCTTCAGTCTTATATCTGACCCCCGACCCCCCCCCTCAGTCTTATATCTGACCCCGACCCCTCCTTCAGTCTTATATCTGACCCCCGACCCCCCTTCAGTCTTATATCTGACCCCCAACCCCCCTTCAGTCTTATATCTGACCCCTGACCCCCCTTCAGTCTTATATCTGACCCCGACCCACCCTTCAGTCTTATATCTGACCCCCGACCCCCCTTCAGTCTTATATCTGACCCCCAGCCTCCCCCTCAGTCTTATATCTGACCCCCCTCAGTCTTATATATGACCCCCGACCCCCCTTCAGTCTTATATCTGACCCCCAGCCTCCCCCTCAGTCTTATATCTGACCCCCGACCCCCCTTCAGTCTCATATCTGACCCCCGACCCCCCTTTAGTCTTATATCTGACCCCCCGACCCCCGTTCAGTCTTATATCTGACCCCCCGACCCCCCCCCTTAGTCTTATATCTGACCCCCCGACCCCCCCCCCTTAGTCTTATATCTGACCCCCCTTTAGTCTTGCAAAGGTGCTCCTCTCCTGGACTTAAATCGCTTCCTCCTGATTTCACTGCACACTGTGAGCTTCTCACAATGTGCATTAGAAGCTGCAGTAAGTCAGATAGAGCCCCGCCCCATTTCCTGGCTGGAGGACGTCCAGCATCATCTAGCCTGTTCCTCTCTTACATATACAGTATATACACAGTGGGGGAAATACTGATCGTCTCCCTGCAGATTGTGTAAGTTTTGCCCCCTTACATAGAAATGAAGGGTCTATAATTTTTATCATAGGTGTATTTTATATGATAGAGACAGAATATCAACCAAAAATCCAGAAAAATCACACAATACAAATGTTATAAATGGAGTAAAATAAGTATTTGCTCCCCTTAGTAGTTGGTGGAGAAACCCTTGTTGGTGATCACAGAGGTCAGACGTTTCTTGTAGGTGGTGATCAGTTTCCACACATCTCAGGAGGGATTTTGTCTTCTTTACAGATCTTCTCTAAATCCTGAAGGTCTCTTGGCAACTCGAAGTTTCATCTCCTCCATACATTTTCTATAGGATTAAGGTCTGGAGACTGGATAGGCCACTCCATGACCTTCATGTGCTTCTTCTTGAGCCCCTCCTTTGTTGCCTTGGTGATATGTTTTGGGTCATTGTCATGCTGGAAGACCCATCCATGACCCATCTTCAGTGTTCTGGATGAGGGAAGAAGGTTCTCCTCCAAGATCTAACAATACATGGCCCCGTCCATTGGACCCTCAATGCAGCAAAGTCGGCCTGAACCTTTATCAGAGAAACACCCCAAATCATCATGTTTCCACCTCCGTGTGTGACTGTAGGGATGATGTGTGACTGTAGGGATGATGTGACTGTAGGGATGATGTGTGACTGTAGGGATGCTGTGTGACTGTAGGGATGCTGTGTGACTGTAGGGATGATGTGACTGTAGGGATGATGTGTGACTGTAGGGATGCTGTGTGACTGTAGGGATGATGTGTGACTGTAGGGATGATGTGACTGTAGGGATGGTGTGACTGTAGGGATGGTGTGTGACTGTAGGGATGATGTGACTGTAGGGATGATGTGTGACTGTAGGGATGATGTGACTGTAGGGATGGTGTGTGACTGTAGGGATGATGTGACTGTAGGGATGGTGTGTGACTGTAGGGATGATGTGTGACTGTAGGGATGATGTGTGACTGTAGGGATGGTGTGTGACTGTAGGGATGATGTGTGACTGTAGGGGTGATGTGACTGTAGGGATGATGTGTGACTGTAGGGATGATGTGTGACTGTAGGGATGATGTGACTGTAGGGATGGTGTGTGACTGTAGGGATGATGTGACTGTAGGGATGATGGTGTGACTGTAGGGATGATGTGACTGTAGGGATTGTGAGTGACTGTAGGGATGATTTGTGACTGTAGGGATGATGTGTGACTGTAGGGATGATGTGACTGTAGGGATTGTGAGTGACTGTAGGGATGATTTGTGACTGTAGGGATGATGTGTGACTGTAGGGATGATGTGACTGTAGGGATGGTGTGTGACTGTAGGGATGATGTGACTGTAGGGATGATGGTGTGACTGTAGGGATGATGTGACTGTAGGGATGATGTGACTGTAGGGATGGTGTGTGACTGTAGGGATGATGTGTGACTGTAGGGATGATGTGTGACTGTAGGGATGATGTGACTGAAGGGATGGTGTGTGACTGTAGGGATGGTGTGTGACTGTAGGGATGATGTGTGACTGTAGGGATGATGTGTGACTGTAGGGATGGTGACTGTAAGGATGTTGTGTGACTGTAGGGATAATGTTCTTGAGGTCATACTCAGCATTTTTCTTCCTCCAAACATGGCGAGTCGAGTTGATGCCAAAGAGCTGAATTTTGGTCTCCTCTGACGACAGAACTTTCTCCCAATCCTTCTCTGAATCATTTAGATGTTGATTGGTAGACTTCAGACGTTCCTCTACATGTGTCTTCCTGAGGAGGAGGACCTTGCGGGGGCTGCAGGATTTCAATCCATGGTGGTGTATTGTGTTACCAATGGTTTGTTTGGTGACTGAGGTCCCAACTGCCTTGAGATCCTTCACAAGCTCCTCCCGTGTAGTTCTGGGCGGATCCCTCACTTTTCTCATGACCATCCTCACCCCATGAGGAGAAATCTTCCATAGAGCTCCAGACTGAGGACGATCGATGGTTATTTTGTATTTCTTCCATTTGTGAATAATCGCTCCAACAGTTGTCTCCTTCTCACCAAGCTTCTTGCTGATGGTCTTGTAGCCCATTCCAGCCTTGTGCAGGTCTACAATCTTCTCCGTGACGTCCTCTGACAGATCTTTGGTCTTCCCCATGATGGTGAGGATTGGATGGAAGAAAGAGATTCTGTGGACAGGTGTCTTTTATACACATAACGAGTTGTCGTTAGGAGAACCTTCTTACATTGACAGGACTAATCTGTGTACCACATGAGGACCTACTGTAGTGTCTGTGTATACTCCATATATACCCCCCATATATACTATATACACTCTCTATATACTCCATATATACCCCCCATATATACTATATACACTCTCTATATACTCCATATATACTATATACACTCTCTATATACTCCATATATACCCCCCATATATACTATATACACTCTCTATATACTCCATATATACTATATACTCCATATATACTATATACACTCTCTATATACTCCATATATACCCCCATATATACTATATACACTCTCTATATACTCCATATATACCCCCCATATATACTATATACACTCTCTATATACTCCATATATACCCCCCATATATACTATATACACTCTCTATATACTCCATATATACCCCCCATATATACTATATACACTCTATATATACTCCATATATACTATATACACTCTCTATATACTCCATATATACTATATACACTATCTATATACTCCATATATACCCCCCATATATACTATATACACTCTCTATATACTCCATATATACTATATACACTCTCTATATACTCCATATATACTATATACACTCTCTATATACTCCATATATACTATATACACTCTCTATATACTCCATATATACCCCCCATATATACTATATACACTCTATATATACTCCATATATACTATATACACTCTCTATATACTCCATATATACTATATACACTATCTATATACTCCATATATACCCCCATATATACTATATACACTCTCTATATACTCCATATATACTATATACACTCTCTATATACTCCATATATACTATATACACTCTCTATATACTCCATATATACTATATACACTCTATATATACTCCATATATACTATATACACTCTCTATATACTCCATATATATACTATATACACTCTCTATATACTCCATATATACTATATACACTCTCTATATACTCCATATATACTATATACACTCTCTATATACTACATATATACTATATACACTCTCTATTTACTCCATATATACTATATACACTCTCTATATACTCCATATATACCCCCCATATATACTATATACACTCTCTATATACTCCATATATACTATATACACTCTCTATATACTCCATATATACCCCCCATATATACTCCATATATATCCCCATATATACTATATACACTCTCTATATACTCCATATATACCCCCCATTTATACTATATACACTCTCTATATACTCCATATATACCCCCCATATATACTATATACACTCTCTATATACTCCATATATACCCCCCATATATACTATATACACTCTCTATATACTCCATATATACTATATACACTCTCTATATACTCCATATATACTATATACACTCTCTATATACTCCATATATACCCCCCATATATACTATATACACTCTCTATATACTCCATATATACCCCCCATATATACTATATACACTCTCTATATACTCCATATATACTATATACACTCTCTATATACTCCATATATACTATATACACTCTCTATATACTCCATATATACCCCCATATATACTATATACACTCTATATATACTATATACACTCTCTATATACTCCATATATACCCCCCATATATACTATATACACTCTATATATACTATATACACTCTCTATATACTCCATATATACCCCCCATTTATACTATATACACTCTCTATATACTCCATATATACCCCCCATATATACTATATACACTATCTATATACTCCATATATACCCCCCCATATATACTATATACACTCTCTATATACTCCATATATACTATATACACTCTCTATATACTCCATATATACTATATACACTCTCTATATACTCCATATATACCCCCCATATACACTATATACACTCTCTATATACTCCATATATACCCCCCACATATACTATATACACTCTCTATATACTCCATATATACCCCCATATATACTATATACACTCTATATATACTCCATATATACTATATACACTCTCTATATACTCCATATATACTATATACACTATCTATATACTCCATATATACCCCCCAAATATACTATATACACTCTCTATATACTCCATATATACTATATACACTCTCTATATAATCCATATATACTATATACACTCTCTATATACTCCATATATACCCCCCATATATACTATATACACTCTCTATATACTCCATATATACCCCCCATATATACTATATACACTCTCTATATACTCCATATATACTATATACACTCTATATACTCCATATATACTATATACACTCTCTATATACTCCATATATACCCCCCATATATACTATATACACTCTATATATACTCCATATATACTATATACACTCTCTATATACTCCATATATACTATATACACTCTCTATATACTCCATATATACCCCCCATATATACTATATACACTCTCTATATACTCCATATATACTATATACACTCTCTATATACTCCATATATACTATATACACTCTCTATATACTCCATATATACCCCCCATATATACTATATACACTCTCTATATACTCCATATATACCCCCCATATATACTATATACACTCTCTATATACTCCATATATACCCCCATATATACTATATACACTCTCTATATACTCCATATATACTATATACACTCTCTATATACTCCATATATACCCCCCATATATACTATATACACTCTCTATATACTCCATATATACTATATACACTCTCTATATACTCCATATATACCCCCCATATATACTATATACACTCTCTATATACTCCATATATACTATATACACTCTCTATATACTCCATATATACTATATACACTCTCTATATACTCCATATATACCCCCCATATATACTATATACACTCTCTATATACTCCATATATACCCCCCATATATACTATATACACTCTCTATATACTCCATACACTCTCTATATACTCCATATATACTATATACACTCTCTATATACTCCATATATACTATATACACTCTCTATATACTCCATATATACCCCCCACATATACTATATACACTCTCTATATACTCCATATATACCCCCCATATATACTATATACACTCTCTATATACTCCATATATACTATATACACTCTCTATATACTCCATATATACTATATACACTCTCTATATACTCCATATATACCCCCATATATACTATATACACTCTATATATACTCCATATATACTATATACACTCTCTATATACGCCATATATACTATATACACTCTCTATATACTCCATATATACCCCCCACATATACTATATACACTCTCTATATACTCCATATATACCCCCCATATATACTATATACACTCTCTATATACTCCATATATACTATATACACTCTCTATATACTCCATATATACCCCCATATATACTATATACACTCTATATATACTCCATATATACTATATACACTCTCTATATACGCCATATATACTATATACACTCTCTATATACTCCATATATACCCCCCACATATACTATATACACTCTCTATATACTCCATATATACCCCCCACATATACTATATACACTCTCTATATACTCCATATATACCCCCCATATATACTATATACACTCTCTATATACTCCATATATACTATATACACTCTCTATATACTCCATATATACTATATACACTCTCTATATACTCCATATATACCCCCCATATATACTATATACACTCTCTATATACTCCATATATACCCCCCCATATATACTATATACACTCTCTATATACTCCATATATACCCCCATATATACTATATACACTCTCTATATACTCCATATATACTATATACACTCTCTATATACTCCATATATACCCCCCATATATACTATATACACTCTCTATATACTCCATATATACTATATACACTCTCTATATACTCCATATATACTATATACACTCTCTATATACTCCATATATACCCCCCACATATACTATATACACTCTCTATATACTCCATATATACCCCCCATATATACTATATACACTCTCTATATACTCCATATATACTATATACACTCTCTATATACTCCATATATACTATATACACTCTCTATATACTCCATATATACCCCCATATATACTATATACACTCTATATATACTCCATATATACTATATACACTCTCTATATACGCCATATATACTATATACACTCTCTATATACTCCATATATACCCCCCACATATACTATATACACTCTCTATATACTCCATATATACCCCCCATATATACTATATACACTCTCTATATACTCCATATATACTATATACACTCTCTATATACTCCATATATACCCCCATATATACTATATACACTCTATATATACTCCATATATACTATATACACTCTCTATATACGCCATATATACTATATACACTCTCTATATACTCCATATATACCCCCCACATATACTATATACACTCTCTATATACTCCATATATACCCCCCACATATACTATATACACTCTCTATATACTCCATATATACCCCCCATATATACTATATACACTCTCTATATACTCCATATATACTATATACACTCTCTATATACTCCATATATACTATATACACTCTCTATATACTCCATATATACCCCCCATATATACTATATACACTCTCTATATACTCCATATATACCCCCCATATATACTATATACACTCTCTATATACTCCATATATACCCCCATATATACTATATACACTCTCTATATACTCCATATATACTATATACACTCTCTATATACTCCATATATACCCCCCATATATACTATATACACTCTCTATATACTCCATATATACTATATACACTCTCTATATATACTCCATATATACTATATACACTCTCTATATACTCCATATATACCCCCCATATATATACTATATACACTCTCTATATACTCCATATATACCCCCCATATATACTATATACACTCTCTATATACTCCATATATACTATATACACTCTCTATATACTCCATATATACCCCCATATATACTATATACACTCTATATATACTCCATATATACTATATACACTCTCTATATACTCCATATATACTATATACACTCTCTATATACTCCATATATACCCCCCACATATACTATATACACTCTCTATATACCCCCATATATACTATATACACTCTCTATATACTCCATATATACTATATACACTCTCTATATACTCCATATATACTATATACACTCTCTATATACTCCATATATACCCCCCCATATATACTATATACACTCTCTATATACTCCATATATACCCCCCATATATACTATATACACTCTCTATATACTCCATATATACTATTTACACTCTCTATATACTCCATATATACCCCCATATATACTATATACACTCTATATATACTCCATATATACTATATACACTCTCTATATACTCCATATATACTATATACACTCTCTATATACTCCATATATACCCCCATATATACTATATACACTCTCTATATACTCCATATATACCCCCCACATATACTATATACACTCTCTTTATACTCCATATATACTAAATACACTCTCTATATACTCCATATATACTATATACACTCTCTATATACTCCATATATACCCCCATATATACTATATACACTCTCTATATACTCCATATATACTATATACACTCTCTATATACTCCATATATACTATATACACTCTCTATATACTCCATATATACTATATACACTCTCTATATACTCCATATATACCCCCCATATATACGATATACACTCTCTATATACTCCATATATACCCCCCATATATACTATATACACTCTCTATATACTCCATATATACCCCCATATATACTATATACACTCTATATACTCCATATATACTATATACACTCTCTATATACTCCATATATACCCCCCATATATACTATATACACTCTCTATATACTCCATATATACTATATACACTCTCTATATACTCCATATATACCCCCCATATATACTATATACACTCTCTATATACTCCATATATACTATATACACTCTCTATATACTCCATATATACCCCCCATATATACTATATACACTCTCTATATACTCCATATATACTATATACACTCTCTATATACTCCATATATACTATATACACTCTCTATATACTCCATATATACTATATAGTCTCTATATACTCCATATATATACCCCATATATACTATATACACTCTCTATATACTCCATATATACTATATACACTCTCTATATACTCCATATATACTATATACACTCTCTATATACTGCATATATACCCCCCATATATACTATATACACTCTCTATATACTCCATATATACCCCCCATATATACTATATACACTCTCTATATACTCCATATATACCCCCCATATATACTATATACACTCTCTATATACCCCCCATATATACTATATACACTCTCTATATACTCCATATATACTATATACACTCTCTATATACTCCATATATACTATATACACTCTCTATATACTCCATATATACTATATACACTCTCTATATACTCCATATATACCCCCCATATATACTATATACACTCTCTATATACTCCATATATACCCCCCATATATACTATATACACTCTCTATATACTCCATATATACCCCCCATATATACTATATACACTCTCTATATACTCCATATATACCCCCATATATACTATATATACTCTCTATATACTCCATATATACCCCCCATATATACTATATACACTCTCTATATACTCCATATATACTATATACTCTCTCTATATACTCCATATATACTATATACACTCTCTATATACTCCATATATACTATATACACTCTCTATATACTCCATATATACCCCCCATATATACTATATACACTCTCTATATACTCCATATATACTATATACACTCTCTATATACTCCATATATATTATATACACTCTCTATATACTCCATATATACCCCCCATATATACTATATACACTCTCTATATACTCCATATATACACTCTCTATATACTCCATATATACTATATACACTCTCTATATACTCCATATATACTATATACACTCTCTATATACTCCATATATACTATATACACTCTCTATATACTCCATATATACTATATACACTCTCTATATACTCCATATATACTATATACACTCTCTATATACTCCATATATACTATATACACTCTCTATATACTCCATATATACTATATACACTCTCTATATACTCCATATATACCCCCCATATATACTATATACACTCTCTATATACTCCATATATATATACCACATGAGCACCTCCTGTATCCAGTCTGTGGGGGGAGAATTATTGTTGGTTGGTTGGGGATCAAATACTTATTTTACTCCATTTATAACATTTGTATTGTGTGATTTTTCTGGATTTTTGGTTGATATTCTGTCTCTATCATATAAAATACACCTATGATAAAAATTATAGACCCTTCATTTCTATGTAAGGGGGCAAAACTTACACAATCTGCAGGGGAGACGATCGGTATTTTCCCCCGCTGTATATATATATATACTGTATATTAGTTCAGGTTTATTATTGTAATAACTCAGTCATGTACTAAGAAGGGTGCGGTGAGTCACATGAGCCGCTCTGGTTGTCAGGTTGTCGCTGTTTTTGCTTCAGGGAAAGGAAATTCTTGAGATTTCTACCTACACAATTTCTGCCACAAAATAGAAGTGGGTAGAATGCCATACAGTATATTTTTCAGTGAAATACAGGAGGCCTTCATACGTAGAGCACAGCCTGAAACCCACAGCAAATCATATAAATAAACTACAGAGGCATGTAAGGATGGAAACTCACAGACCCCTCCCCCGTCATCATTTACTTCATCTCTTCATATCCCTTCAGATAAAACGATGGTCAATTTGTACATTTTTATATAGATATGAATTATATTTATATTTTATGAATGTTCTTATTTTATTCTTCTTTTCAGGCAGCAGGTGGCGCTCTTTGGTCCTTTCTAAGTGGTTTCCTTTGTCTCCTTCGCTGCTTTGTTGTACAAAGCCTCTGGTCTTACAGAGTTCAGCAGCTCAAGCTGAAATTTACACATGCAGACCATTGACCCATGGCGATGACTCCTCCCTTAGTGGGACCGTAGTGCTTTAGGAACCTTTTGTCACATATAAAAAAAAAAAAAAATACAAAAAAACACATAAAACATCAGATAAGTCTAAAAACATACAACATAAATAAAATTGACCTCATTGATCGAGTTTTAGTCAGGCTTCACCCCCCATTGTTTCGTTTAGCGTCAGGAGCCCATGGAAAAACTTGGTACTGCCGACCACATAGGGGTATTTAATTGACTCTGTGACACTGGGAGTTCATGGCCTGGTGTAAGCTGGGACCCCGGTGACTCTGCTCTTGGCAGCTGATGCAGTAAGTATAAGCTGCTGGGGTGGGGGAGGGTCTACAATAAAGTGGATCTGTTGCTTTTCCCCACATAGGAACACGTTGACTTTAAGCCCTCTGGAGGCAATTCCTTAAATTCTGATCATTCGTATAAGAAGTAATCTGACTGGACCAAAAGTCTTCTTCCAGTCAAATTAGTTCTTTCCCCATAAAAGAAACATAAACTCCACATATACCAGAACATTCTACCACCCAACACTTCAGACTCCCAGTGCGGGCAGAAGAGCTAACACTCTACCATCCAGTGCGGGCAGAAGAGCTAACACTCTACCATCCAATGCGGGCAGAAGAGCTAACGCTCTACCATCCAACACTTCAGACTCCCAGTATGGGCAGAAGAGCTAACGCTCTACCACCCAGTGCAGGCAGAAGAGCTAACACTCTACCATCCAGTGCGGGCAGAAGAGCTAACACTCTACCACCCAGTGCGGGCAGAAGAGCTAACGCTCTACCATCCAGTGCGGGCAGAAGAGCTAACACTCTACCACCCAGTGCGGGCAGAAGAGCTAACGCTCTACCACCCAACACTTCAGACTCCCAGTGCGGGCAGAAGAGCTAACACTCTACCACCCAGTGCGGGCAGAAGAGCTAACGCTCTACCACCCAACACTTCAGACTCCCAGTGCGGGCAGAAGAGCTAAACACTCTACCATCCAGTGCGGGCAGAAGAGCTAACACTCTACCACCCAGTGCGGGCAGAAGAGCTAACACTCTACCATCCAGTGCGGGCAGAAGAGCTAACGCTCTACCACCCAACACTTCAGACTCCCGTTGCAGGCAGAAGAGCTAACGCTCTACCACCCAGTGCAGGCAGAAGAGCTGACACTCTACCACCCAACACTTCAGACTCCCAGTGCGGGCAGAAGAGCTAACGCTCTACCACCCAGTGCAGGCAGAAGAGCTAACGCTCTACCACCCAACACTTTAGACTCCCGGTGCGGGCAGAAGAGCTAACACTCTACCACCCAGTGCGGGCAGAAGAGCTAACGCTCTACCACCCAGTGCGGGCAGAAGAGCTAACGCTCTACCACCCAGTGCAGGCAGAAGAGCTAACGCTCTACCACCCAGTGCGGGCAGAAGAGCTAACGCTCTACCACCCAACACTTCAGACTCCCGGTGCGGGCAGAAGAGCTAACGCTCTACCACCCAGTGCGGGCAGAAGAGCTAACGCTCTACCATCCAGTGCAGGCAGAAGAGCTAACGCTCTACCACCCAGTGCGGGCAGAAGAGCTAACGCTCTACCACCCAACACTTCAGACTCCCGGTGCGGGCAGAAGAGCTAACGCTCTACCACCCAGTGCGGGCAGAAGAGCTAACGCTCTACCACCCAGTGCAGGCAGAAGAGCTAACGCTCTACCACCCAGTGCGGGCAGAAGAGCTAACGCTCTACCACCCAACACTTCAGACTCCCGGTGCGGGCAGAAGAGCTAACGCTCTACCACCCAACACTTCAGACTCCCAGTGCGGGCAGAAGAGCTAACGCTCTACCACCCAGTGCGGGCAGAAGAGCTAACACTCTACCACCCAATACTTCAGACTCCCAGTGCGGGCAGAAGAGCTAACGCTCTACCACCCAGTGCAGGCAGAAGAGCTAACGCTCTACCACCCAGTGCAGGCAGAAGAGTTAACGCTCTACCACCCAACACTTCAGACTCCCAGTGCGGGCAGAAGAGCTAACGCTCTACCACCCAGTGCAGGCAGAAGAGCTAACGCTCTACCACCTAACACTTCAGACTCCTAGTGCGGGCAGAAGAGCTAACGCTCTACCACCCAGTGCAGGCAGAAGAGCTAACGCTCTACCACCCAGTGCGGGCAGAAGAGCTAACGCTCTACCACCCAACACTTCAGACTCCCAGTGCGGGCAGAAGAGCTAACGCTCTACCACCCAGTGCAGGCAGAAGAGCTAACGCTCTACCACCCAACACTTCAGACTCCTAGTGCGGGCAGAAGAGCTAACGCTTTACCACCCAGTGCAGGCAGAAGAGCTAACACTCTACCACCCAACATTTCAGACTCCCAGTGCGGGCAGAAGAGCTAACGCTCTACCACCCAGTGCGGGCAGAAGAGCTAACGCTCTACCACCCAGTGCGGGCAGAAGAGCTAACGCTCTACCACCCAACACTTCAGACTCCCAGTGCGGGCAGAAGAGCTAACGCTCTACCACCCAGTGCAGGCAGAAGAGCTAACACTCTACCACCCAACACTTCAGACTCCCAGTGCGGGCAGAAGAGCTAACGCTCTACCACCCAGTGCGGGCAGAAGAGCTAACGCTCTACCACCCAGTGCAGGCAGAAGAGCTAATGCTCTACCACCCAACACTTCAGACTCCCAGTGCGGGCAGAAGAGCTAACGCTCTACCACCCAGTGCAGGCAGAAGAGCTAACACTCTACCACCCAACACTTCAGACTCCCAGTGCGGGCAGAAGAGCTAACGCTCTACCACCCAGTGCAGGCAGAAGAGCTAACACTCTACCACCCAACACTTCAGACTCCCGGTGCGGGCAGAAGAGCTAACGCTCTACCACCCAGTGCGGGCAGAAGAGCTAACGCTCTACCACCCAGTGCGGGCAGAAGAGCTAACGCTCTACCACCCAGTGCGGGCAGAAGAGCTAACGCTCTACCACCCAGTGCGGGCAGAAGAGCTAACGCTCTACCACCCAGTGCGGGCAGAAGAGCTAACGCTCTACCACCCAGTGCGGGCAGAAGAGCTAACGCTCTACCACCCAACACTTCAGACTCCCGATGCGGGCAGAAGAGCTAACGCTCTACCACCCAGTGCGGTCAGAAGAGCTAACACTCTACCACCCAGTGCGGGCAGAAGAGCTAACTGTCTACCACCCAGTGCGGGCAGAAGAGCTAACGCTCTACCACCCAACACTTCAGACTCCCGGTGCGGGCAGAAGAGCTAACGCTCTACCATCCAGTGCAGGCAGAAGAGCTAACACTCTACCACCCAACACTTCAGACTCCCAGTGCAGGCAGAAGAGCTAACGCTCTACCACCCAGTGCGGGCAGAAGAGCTAACGCTCTACCACCCAGTGCGGGCAGAAGAGCTAACATTCTACCACCCAGTGCAGGCAGAAGAGCTAACACTCTACCACCCAACACTTCAGACTCCCAGTGCGGGTAGAAGAGCTAACGCTCTACCACCCAGTGCAGGCAGAAGAGCTAACACTCTACCACCCAACACTTCAGACTCCCGGTGCGGGCAGAAGAGCTAACGCTCTACCATCCAGTGCGGGCAGAAGAGCTAACACTCTACCATCCAGTGCGGGCAGAAGAGCTAACGATCTACCACCCAACACTTCAGACTCCCAGTGCGGGCAGAAGAGCTAACGCTCTACCACCCAGTGTGGGCAGAAGAGCTAACGCTCTACCACCCAGTGCGGGCAGAAGAGCTAACGCTCTACCACCCAGTGCGGGCAGAAGAGCTAACGCTCTACCACCCAACACTTCAGACTCCCAGTGCGGGCAGAAGAGCTAATGCTCTACCACCCAGTGCAGGCAGAAGAGCTAACGCTCTACCACCCAACACTTCAGACTCCCAGTGCGGGCAGAAGAGCTAACGCTCTACCACCCAGTGCGGGCAGAAGAGCTAACGCTCTACCACCCAGTGCGGGCAGAAGAGCTAACGCTCTACCACCCAGTGCGGGCAGAAGAGCTAACGCTCTACCACCCAGTGCGGGCAGAAGAGCTAACGCTCTACCACCCAACACTTCAGACTCCCAGTGCGGGCAGAAGAGCTAACGCTCTACCACCCAGTGCAGGCAGAAGAGCTAACACTCTACCACCCAACACTTCAGACTCCCGGTGCGGGCAGAAGAGCTAACGCTCTACCACCCAGTGCGGGCAGAAGAGCTAACGCTCTACCACCCAGTGCGGGCAGAACAGCTAACGCTCTACCACCCAGTGCGGGCAGAAGAGCTAACGCTCTACCACCCAACACTTCAGACTTCCGGTGCGGGCAGAAAAGCTAACGCTCTACCACCCAGTGCAGGCAGAAGAGCTAACACTCTACCACCCAACACTTCAGACTCCCAGTGCGGGCAGAAGAGCTAACGCTCTACCACCCAGTGCGGTCAGAAGAGCTAACGCTTTACCACCCAGTGCGGGCAGAAGAGCTAACGCTCTACCACCCAGTGCGGGCAGAAGAGTAAACGCTCTAGCACCCAGTGCAGGCAGAAGAGCTAACGCTCTACCACCCAACACTTCAGACTTCCGGTGCGGGCAGAAGAGCTAACGCTCTACCACCCAGTGCAGGCAGAAGAGCTAACGCTCTACCACCCAACACTTCAGACTCCCGGTGCAGGCAGAAGAGCTAACGCTCTACCACCCAACACTTCAGACTCCCAGTGCGGGCAGAAGAGCTAACGCTCTACCACCCAGTGCAGGCAGAAGAGCTAACACTCTACCACCCAACACTTCAGACTCCCGGTGCGGGCAGAAGAGCTAACGCTCTACCACCCAGTACGGGCAGAAGAGCTAACGCTCTACCACCCAGTGCGGGCAGAAGAGCTAACGCTCTACCACCCAGTGCGGGCAGAAGAGCTAACGCTCTACCACCCAGTGCGGGCAGAAGAGCTAACGCTCTACCACCCAACACTTCAGACTTCCGGTGCGGGCAGAAAAGCTAACGCTCTACCACCCAGTGCAGGCAGAAGAGCTAACACTCTACCACCCAACACTTCAGACTCCCAGTGCAGGCAGAAGAGCTAACGCTCTACCACCCAGTGCGGGCAGAAGAGCTAACACTCTACCACCCAACACTTCAGACTCCCAGTGCAGGCAGAAGAGCTAACGCTCTACCACCCAGTGCAGGCAGAAGAGCTAACACTCTACCACCCAACACTTCAGACTCCTAGTGCGGGCAGAGGAGCTAACGCTCTACCATCCAGTGCGGGCAGAAGAGCTAACAGTCTACCACCCAACACTTCAGACTCCCAGTGCGGGCAGAAGAGCTAACGCTCTACCACCCAGTGCCGGCAGAAGAGCTAACACTCTACCACCCAACACTTCAGACTCCCGGTGCGGGCAGAAGAGCTAACGCTCTACCATCCAGTGCGGGCAGAAGAGCTAACACTCTACCACCCAACACTTCAGACTCCCAGTGCGGGCAGAAGAGCTAACGATCTACCACCCAACACTTCAGACTCCCAGTGCGGGCAGAAGAGCTAACGCTCTACCACCCAGTGCGGGCAGAAGAGCTAACGCTCTACCACCCAACACTTCAGACTCCCAGTGCGGGCAGAAGAGCTAACACTCTACCACCCAGTGCAGGCAGAAGAGCTAACACTCTACCACCCAGTGCGGGCAGAAGAGCTAACACTCTACCACCCAGTGCGGGCAGAAGAGCTAACACTCTACCACCCAACACTTCAGACTCCCGGTGCGAGCAGAAGAGCTAACGCTCTACCACCCAGTGCGGGCAGAAGAGCTAACGCTCTACCACCCAGTGCAGGCAGAAGAGCTAACGCTCTACCACCCAACACTTCAGACTCCCAGTGCGGGCAGAAGAGCTAACGCTCTACCACCCAGTGCGGGCAGAAGAGCTAACGCTCTACCACCCAGTGCGGGCAGAAGAGCTAACACTCTACCACCCAGTGCGGGCAGAAGAGCTAACGCTCTACCATCCAGTGCAGGCAGAAGAGCTAACGCTCTACCACCCAACACTTCAAACTCCCAGTGCGGGCAGAAGAGCTAACGCTCTACCACCCAGTGCGGGCAGAAGAGCTAACAGTCTACCACCCAACACTTCAGACTCCCAGTGCGGGCAGAAGAGCTAACGCTCTACCACCCAGTGCGGGCAGAAGAGCTAACAGTCTACCACCCAACACTTCAGACTCCCAGTGCGGGCAGAAGAGCTAACGCTCTACCACCCAGTGCCGGCAGAAGAGCTAACACTCTACCACCCAACACTTCAGACTCCCGGTGCGGGCAGAAGAGCTAACGCTCTACCATCCAGTGCGGGCAGAAGAGCTAACACTCTACCACCCAACACTTCAGACTCCCAGTGCGGGCAGAAGAGCTAACGATCTACCACCCAACACTTCAGACTCCCAGTGCGGGCAGAAGAGCTAACGCTCTACCACCCAGTGCGGGCAGAAGAGCTAACGCTCTACCACCCAACACTTCAGACTCCCAGTGCGGGCAGAAGAGCTAACACTCCACCACCCAGTGCAGGCAGAAGAGCTAACACTCTACCACCCAGTGCGGGCAGAAGAGCTAACACTCTACCACCCAGTGCGGGCAGAAGAGCTAACACTCTACCACCCAACACTTCAGACTCCCGGTGCGAGCAGAAGAGCTAACGCTCTACCACCCAGTGCGGGCAGAAGAGCTAACGCTCTACCACCCAGTGCAGGCAGAAGAGCTAACGCTCTACCACCCAACACTTCAGACTCCCAGTGCGGGCAGAAGAGCTAACGCTCTACCACCCAGTGCGGGCAGAAGAGCTAACGCTCTACCACCCAGTGCGGGCAGAAGAGCTAACACTCTACCACCCAGTGCGGGCAGAAGAGCTAACGCTCTACCATCCAGTGCAGGCAGAAGAGCTAACGCTCTACCACCCAACACTTCAAACTCCCAGTGCGGGCAGAAGAGCTAACGCTCTACCACCCAGTGCAGGCAGAAGAGCTAACGCTCTACCACCCAACACTTCAGACTCCCGTTGCGGGCAGAAGAGCTAACGCTCTACCACCCAGTGCAGGCAGAAGAGCTAACACTCTACCACCCAGTGCAGGCAGAAGAGCTAACACTCTACCACCCAGTGCGGGCAGAAGAGCTAACGCTCTACCACCCAACACTTCAGACTCCCGTTGCGGGCAGAAGAGCTAACGCTCTACCACCCAGTGCAGGCAGAAGAGCTAACACTCTACCACCCAACACTTCAGACTCCCAGTGCAGGCAGAAGAGCTAACGCTCTACCACCCAGTGCAGGCAGAAGAGCTAACACTCTACCACCCAACACTTCAGACTCCCGGTGCGGGCAGAAGAGCTAACGCTCTACCACCCAGTGCGGGCAGAAGAGCTAACGCTCTACCACCCAACACTTCAGACTCCCGGTGCGGGCAGAAGAGCTAACGCTCTACCACCCAGTGCAGGCAGAAGAGCTAACGCTCTACCACCCAACACTTCAGACTCCCAGTGCGGGCAGAAGAGCTAACGCTCTACCACCCAGTGCAGGCAGAAGAGCTAACGCTCTACCACCCAACACTTCAGACTCCTAGTGCGGGCAGAAGAGCTAACGCTCTACCACCCAGTGCAGGCAGAAGAGCTAACGCTCTACCACCCAACACTTCAGACTCCTAGTGCGGGCAGAAGAGCTAACGCTCTACCACCCAGTGCAGGCAGAAGAGCTAACACTCTACCACCCAACATTTCAGACTCCCAGTGCGGGCAGAAGAGCTAACGCTCTACCACCCAGTGCGGGCAGAAGAGCTAACGCTCTACCACCCAGTGCGGGCAGAAGAGCTAACGCTCTACCACCCAACACTTCAGACTCCCAGTGCGGGCAGAAGAGCTAACGCTCTACCACCCAGTGCAGGCAGAAGAGCTAACACTCTACCACCCAACACTTCAGACTCCCGGTGCGGGCAGAAGAGCTAACGCTCTACCACCCAGTGCGGGCAGAAGAGCTAACGCTCTACCACCCAGTGCGGGCAGAAGAGCTAACGCTCTACCACCCAGTGCAGGCAGAAGAGCTAACGCTCTACCACCCAACACTTCAGACTCCCAGTGCGGGCAGAAGAGCTAACGCTCTACCACCCAGTGCAGGCAGAAGAGCTAACACTCTACCACCCAACACTTCAGACTCCCAGTGCGGGCAGAAGAGCTAACGCTCTACCACCCAGTGCAGGCAGAAGAGCTAACACTCTACCACCCAACACTTCAGACTCCCAGTGCGGGCAGAAGAGCTAACGCTCTACCACCCAGTGCGGGCAGAAGAGCTAACGCTCTACCACCCAGTGCGGGCAGAAGAGCTAACGCTCTACCACCCAACACTTCAGACTTCCGGTGCGGGCAGAAAAGCTAACGCTCTACCACCCAGTGCAGGCAGAAGAGCTAACACTCTACCACCCAGTGCAGGCAGAAGAGCTAACGCTCTACCACCCAACACTTCAGACTCCCGGTGCGGGCAGAAGAGCTAACGCTCTACCATCCAGTGCGGGCAGAAGAGCTAACACTCTACCACCCAACACTTCAGACTCCCAGTGCGGGCAGAAGAGCTAACACTCTACCATCCAGTGCGGGCAGAAGAGCTAACGATCTACCACCCAACACTTCAGACTCCCAGTGCGGGCAGAAGAGCTAACACTCTACCATCCAGTGCGGGCAGAAGAGCTAACGATCTACCACCCAACACTTCAGACTCCCAGTGCGGGCAGAAGAGCTAACGCTCTACCACCCAGTGCAGGCAGAAGAGCTAACACTCTACCACCCAACACTTCAGACTCCCGGTGTGGGCAGAAGAGCTAACACTCTACCACCCAGTGCAGGCAGAAGAGCTAACACTCTACCACCCAGTGCGGGCAGAAGAGCTAACACTCTACCACCCAGTGCGGGCAGAAGAGCTAACACTCTACCACCCAACACTTCAGACTCCCGGTGCGAGCAGAAGAGCTAACGCTCTACCACCCAGTGCGGGCAGAAGAGCTAACGCTCTACCACCCAGTGCAGGCAGAAGAGCTAACGCTCTACCACCCAACACTTCAGACTCCCAGTGCGGGCAGAAGAGCTAACGCTCTACCACCCAGTGCGGGCAGAAGAGCTAACGCTCTACCATCCAGTGCAGGCAGAAGAGCTAACGCTCTACCATCCAGTGCAGGCAGAAGAGCTAACGCTCTACCACCCAACACTTCAGACTCCCAGTGCGGGCAGAAGAGCTAACGCTCTACCACCCAGTGCAGGCAGAAGAGCTAACGCTCTACCACCCAACACTTCAGACTCCCGGTGCGGGCAGAAGAGCTAACGCTCTACCACCCAGTGCAGGCAGAAGAGCTAACACTCTACCACCCAGTGCAGGCAGAAGAGCTAACACTCTACCACCCAGTGCGGGCAGAAGAGCTAACGCTCTACCACCCAGTGCGGGCAGAAGAGCTAACGCTCTACCACCCAACACTTCAGACTCCCGTTGCGGGCAGAAGAGCTAACGCTCTACCACCCAGTGCAGGCAGAAGAGCTAACGCTCTACCACCCAACACTTCAGACTCCTAGTGCGGGCAGAAGAGCTAACGCTCTACCACCCAGTGCAGGCAGAAGAGCTAACACTCTACCACCCAACATTTCAGACTCCCAGTGCGGGCAGAAGAGCTAATGCTCTACCACCCAGTGCGGGCAGAAGAGCTAACACTCTACCACCCAACACTTCAGACTCCCAGTGCGGGCAGAAGAGCTAACGCTCTACCACCCAGTGCGGGCAGAAGAGCTAACGCTCTACCACCCAACACTGCAGACTCCCAGTGCGGGCAGAAGAGCTAACGCTCTACCACCCAGTGCAGGCAGAAGAGCTAACACTCTACCACCCAACACTTCAGACTCCCGGTGCGGGCAGAAGAGCTAACGCTCTACCACCCAGTGCGGGCAGAAGAGCTAACGCTCTACCACCCAGTGCGGGCAGAAGAGCTAACGCTCTACCACCCAGTGCGGGCAGAAGAGCTAACGCTCTACCACCCAGTGCGGGCAGAAGAGCTAACACTCTACCACCCAGTGCAGGCAGAAGAGCTAACACTCTACCACCCAACACTTCAGACTTCCGGTGCGGGCAGAAAAGCTAACGCTCTACCACCCAGTGCAGGCAGAAGAGCTAACGCTCTACCACCCAACACTTCAGACTCCCGATGCGGGCAGAAGAGCTAACGCTCTACCACCCAGTGCAGGCAGAAGAGCTAACACTCTACCACCCAGTGCAGGCAGAAGAGCTAACACTCTACCACCCAACACTTCAGACTCCCAGTGCGGGCAGAAGAGCTAACGCTCTACCACCCAGTGCGGGCAGAAGAGCTAACATTCTACCACCCAGTGCAGGCAGAAGAGCTAACACTCTACCACCCAACACTTCAGACTCCCGGTGCGGGCAGAAGAGCTAACACTCTATCACCCAGTGCGGGCAGAAGAGCTAACGCTCTACCACCCAACACTTCAGACTCCCAGTGCGGGCAGAAGAGCTAACGCTCTACCACCCAGTGCAGGCAGAAGAGCTAACGCTCTACCACCCAACACTTCAGACTCCCAGTGCGGGCAGAAGAGCTAACGCTCTACCACCCAGTGCAGGCAGAAGAGCTAACACTCTACCACCCAACATTTCAGACTCCCAGTGCGGGCAGAAGAGCTAATGCTCTACCACCCAGTGCGGGCAGAAGAGCTAACGCTCTACCACCCAGTGCGGGCAGAAGAGCTAACGCTCTACCACCCAACACTTCAGACTCCCAGTGCGGGCAGAAGAGCTAACGCTCTACCACCCAGTGCGGGCAGAAGAGCTAACGCTCTACCACCCAACACTGCAGACTCCCAGTGCGGGCAGAAGAGCTAACGCTCTACCACCCAGTGCAGGCAGAAGAGCTAACACTCTACCACCCAACACTTCAGACTCCCGGTGCGGGCAGAAGAGCTAACGCTCTACCACCCAGTGCGGGCAGAAGAGCTAACGCTCTACCACCCAGTGCGGGCAGAAGAGCTAACGCTCTACCACCCAGTGCGGGCAGAAGAGCTAACGCTCTACCACCCAGTGCGGGCAGAAGAGCTAACACTCTACCACCCAGTGCAGGCAGAAGAGCTAACGCTCTACCACCCAACACTTCAGACTCCCGATGCGGGCAGAAGAGCTAACGCTCTACCACCCAGTGCAGGCAGAAGAGCTAACACTCTACCACCCAGTGCAGGCAGAAGAGCTAACACTCTACCACCCAGTGCGGGCAGAAGAGCTAACGCTCTACCACCCAGTGCGGGCAGAAGAGCTAACGCTCTACCACCCAACACTTCAGACTCCCAGTGCGGGCAGAAGAGCTAACGCTCTACCACCCAGTGCGGGCAGAAGAGCTAACGCTCTACCACCCAACACTTCAGACTCCCGGTGCGGGCAGAAGAGCTAACGCTCTACCATCCAGTGCAGGCAGAAGAGCTAACACTCTACCACCCAACACTTCAGACTCCCAGTGCAGGCAGAAGAGCTAACGCTCTACCATCCAGTGCAGGCAGAAGAGCTAACGCTCTACCACCCAACACTTCAGACTCCCAGTGCGGGCAGAAGAGCTAACGCTCTACCACCCAGTGCGGGCAGAAGAGCTAACGCTCTACCACCCAGTGCGGGCAGAAGAGCTAACATTCTACCACCCAGTGCAGGCAGAAGAGCTAACACTCTACCACCCAACACTTCAGACTCCCGGTGCAGGCAGAAGAGCTAACGCTCTACCATCCAGTGCGGGCAGAAGAGCTAACACTCTACCACCCAGTGCAGGCAGAAGAGCTAACACTCTACCACCCAACACTTCAGACTCCCGGTGCGGGCAGAAGAGCTAACGCTCTACCATCCAGTGCGGGCAGAAGAGCTAACACTCTACCATCCAGTGCGGGCAGAAGAGCTAACGATCTACCACCCAGTGCGGGCAGAAGAGCTAACGCTCTACCACCCAGTGCGGGCAGAAGAGCTAACGCTCTACCACCCAGTGCGGGCAGAAGAGCTAACGCTCTACCACCCAACACTTCAGACTCCCAGTGCGGGCAGAAGAGCTAACGCTCTACCACCCAGTGCGGGCAGAAGAGCTAACGCTCTACCACCCAGTGCGGGCAGAATAGCTAACGCTCTACCACCCAGTGCGGGCAGAAGAGCTAACGCTCTACCACCCAACACTTCAGACTCCCAGTGCGGGAAGAAGAGCTACCGCTCTACCACCCAGTGCAGGCAGAAGAGCTAACACTCTACCACCCAACACTTCAGACTCCCAGTGCGGGCAGAAGAGCTAACGCTCTACCACCCAGTGCAGGCAGAAGAGCTAACACTCTACCACCCAACACTTCAGACTCCCGGTGCGGGCAGAAGAGCTAACGCTCTACCACCCAGTGCGGGCAGAAGAGCTAACGCTCTACCACCCAGTGCGGGCAGAAGAGCTAACGCTCTACCACCCAGTGCGGGCAGAAGAGCTAACACTCTACCACCCAACACTTCAGACTCCCGGTGCGGGCAGAAGAGCTAACGCTCTACCACCCAGTGCGGGCAGAAGAGCTAACGCTCTACCACCCAGTGCGGGCAGAAGAGCTAACGCTCTACCACCCAGTGCGGGCAGAAGAGCTAACGCTCTACCACCCAACACTTCAGACTTCCGGTGCGGGCAGAAAAGCTAACGCTCTACCACCCAGTGCAGGCAGAAGAGCTAACACTCTACCACCCAACACTTCAGACTCCCGGTGCGGGCAGAAGAGCTAACGCTCTACCACCCAGTGCGGGCAGAAGAGCTAACGCTCTACCACCCAGTGCGGGCAGAAGAGCTAACGCTCTACCACCCAGTTCAGGCAGAAGAGCTAACGCTCTACCACCCAACACTTCAGACTCCCAGTGCGGGCAGAAGAGCTAACGCTCTACCACCCAGTGCAGGCAGAAGAGCTAACACTCTACCACCCAACACTTCAGACTCCCAGTGCAGGCAGAAGAGCTAACGCTCTACCACCCAGTGCAGGCAGAAGAGCTAACACTCTACCACCCAACACTTCAGACTCCCAGTGCAGGCAGAAGAGCTAACGCTCTACCACCCAGTGCGGGCAGAAGAGCTAGCGCTTTACCACCCAGTGCGGGCAGAAGAGCTAACGCTCTACCACCCAGTGCGGGCAGAAGAGCTAACGCTCTACCACCCAGTGCGGGCAGAAGAGCTAACGCTCTACCACCCAGTGTGGGCAGAAGAGCTAACGCTCTACCACCCAGTGCGGGCAGAAGAGCTAACGCTCTACCACCCAGTGCAGGCAGAAGAGCTAACACTCTACCACCCAACACTTCAGACTCCTAGTGCGGGCAGAGGAGCTAACGCTCTACCATCCAGTGCGGGCAGAAGAGCTAACAGTCTACCACCCAACACTTCAGACTCCCAGTGCAGGTAGAAGAGCTAACGCTCTACCACCCAGTGCAGGCAGAAGAGCTAACGCTCTACCACCCAACACTTCAGACTCCCAGTGCGGGCAGAAGAGCTAACACTCTACCACCCAGTGCGGGCAGAAGAGCTAACGATCTACCACCCAACACTTCAGACTCCCAGTGCGGGCAGAAGAGCTAACGCTCTACCACCCAGTGCGGGCATTAGAGCTAACGCTCTACCACCCAGTGCGGGCAGAAGAGCTAACGCTCTACCACCCAGTGCGGGCAGAAGAGCTAACACTCTACCACCCAACACTTCAGACTCCCAGTGCGGGAAGAAGAGCTACCGCTCTACCACCCAGTGCAGGCAGAAGAGCTAACACTCTACCACCCAACACTTCAGACTCCCAGTGCGGGCAGAAGAGCTAACGCTCTACCACCCAGTGCAGGCAGAAGAGCTAACACTCTACCACCCAACACTTCAGACTCCCAGTGCGGGCAGAAGAGCTAACGCTCTACCACCCAGTGCGGGCAGAAGAGCTAACGCTCTACCACCCAGTGCGGGCAGAAGAGCTAACGCTCTACCACCCAGTGCGGGCAGAAGAGCTAACGCTCTACCACCCAACACTTCAGACTCCCGATGCGGGCAGAAGAGCTAACGCTCTACCACCCAGTGCAGGCAGAAGAGCTAACACTCTACCACCCAACACTTCAGACTCCCAGTGCAGGCAGAAGAGCTAACGCTCTACCACCCAGTGCAGGCAGAAGAGCTAACGCTCTACCACCCAGTGCGGGCAGAAGAGCTAACGCTCTACCACCCAGTGCGGGCAGAAGAGCTAACATTCTACCACCCAGTGCAGGCAGAAGAGCTAACACTCTACCACCCAACACTTCAGACTCCCGGTGCGGGCAGAAGAGCTAACGCTCTACCACCCAGTGCGGGCAGAAGAGCTAACGCTCTACCACCCAGTGCGGGCAGAAGAGCTAACACTCTACCACCCAACACTTCAGACTCCCAGTGCGGGCAGAAGAGCTAACACTCTTCCACCCAGTGCGGGCAGAAGAGCTAACGATCTACCACCCAACACTTCAGACTCCCAGTGCGGGCAGAAGAGCTAACGCTCTACCACCCAGTGCGGGCAGAAGAGCTAACGCTCTACCACCCAGTGCGGGCAGAAGAGCTAACGCTCTACCACCCAGTGCGGGCAGAAGAGCTAACGCTCTACCACCCAACACTTCAGACTCCCAGTGCGGGCAGAAGAGCTAACGCTCTACCACCCAGTGCAGGCAGAAGAGCTAACACTCTACCACCCAACACTTCAGACTCCCGGTGCGGGCAGAAGAGCTAACGCTCTACCACCCAGTGCAGGCAGAAGAGCTAACGCTCTACCACCCAACACTTCAGACTCCCGGTGCGGGCAGAAGAGCTAACACTCTACCACCCAGTGCAGGCAGAAGAGCTAACACTCTACCACCCAGTGCGGGCAGAAGAGCTAACACTCTACCACCCAGTGCGGGCAGAAGAGCTAACACTCTACCACCCAACACTTCAGACTCCCGGTGCGAGCAGAAGAGCTAACGCTCTACCACCCAGTGCGGGCAGAAGAGCTAACGCTCTACCACCCAGTGCAGGCAGAAGAGCTAACGCTCTACCACCCAACACTTCAGACTCCCAGTGCGGGCAGAAGAGCTAACGCTCTACCACCCAGTGCGGGCAGAAGAGCTAACGCTCTACCACCCAGTGCGGGCAGAAGAGCTAACGCTCTACCACCCAGTGCAGGCAGAAGAGCTAACGCTCTACCACCCAACACTTCAGACTCCCAGTGCGGGCAGAAGAGCTAACGCTCTACCACCCAGTGCAGGCAGAAGAGCTAACGCTCTACCACCCAACACTTCAGACTCCCGGTGCGGGCAGAAGAGCTAACGCTCTACCACCCAGTGCAGGCAGAAGAGCTAACACTCTACCACCCAGTGCAGGCAGAAGAGCTAACACTCTACCACCCAGTGCGGGCAGAAGAGCTAACGCTCTACCACCCAGTGCGGGCAGAAGAGCTAACACTCTACCACCCAGTGCGGGCAGAAGAGCTAACGCTCTACCACCCAGTGCGGGCAGAAGAGCTAACGCTCTACCACCCAACACTTCAGACTCCCGGTGCAGGCAGAAGAGCTAACGCTCTACCACCCAGTGCAGGCAGAAGAGCTAACACTCTACCACCCAACACTTCAGACTCCCAGTGCGGGCAGAAGAGCTAACGCTCTACCATCCAGTGCAGGCAGAAGAGCTAACGCTCTACCACCCAACACTTCAGACTCCCAGTGCGGGCAGAAGAGCTAACGCTCTACCATCCAGTGCGGGCAGAAGAGCTAACACTCTACCACCCAGTGCGGGCAGAAGAGCTAACGCTCTACCACCCAGTGCGGGCAGAAGAGCTAACGCTCTACCACCCAGTGCGGGCAGAAGAGCTAACATTCTACCACCCAACACTTCAGACTCCCAGTGCGGGCAGAAGAGCTAACGCTCTACCACCCAGTGCAGGCAGAAGAGCTAACACTCTACCACCCAGTGCGGGCAGAAGAGCTAACACTCTACCACCCAACACTTCAGACTCCCGGTGCGGGCAGAAGAGCTAACGCTCTACCACCCAGTGCGGGCAGAAGAGCTAACGCTCTACCACCCAGTGCGGGCAGAAGAGCTAACACTCTACCACCCAGTGCGGGCAGAAGAGCTAACGATCTACCACCCAACACTTCAGACTCCCAGTGCGGGCAGAAGAGCTAACGCTCTACCACCCAGTGCGGGCAGAAGAGCTAACGCTCTACCACCCAGTGCGGGCAGAAGAGCTAACGCTCTACCACCCAGTGCGGGCAGAAGAGCTAACGCTCTACCACCCAACACTTCAGACTCCCAGTGCGGGCAGAAGAGCTAACGCTCTACCACCCAGTGCAGGCAGAAGAGCTAACACTCTACCACCCAACACTTCAGACTCCCGGTGCGGGCAGAAGAGCTAACGCTCTACCACCCAGTGCAGGCAGAAGAGCTAACGCTCTACCACCCAACACTTCAGACTCCCGGTGCGGGCAGAAGAGCTAACACTCTACCACCCAGTGCAGGCAGAAGAGCTAACACTCTACCACCCAGTGCGGGCAGAAGAGCTAACACTCTACCACCCAGTGCGGGCAGAAGAGCTAACACTCTACCACCCAACACTTCAGACTCCCGGTGCGAGCAGAAGAGCTAACGCTCTACCACCCAGTGCAGGCAGAAGAGCTAACGCTCTACCACCCAACACTTCAGACTCCCAGTGCGGGCAGAAGAGCTAACGCTCTACCACCCAGTGCGGGCAGAAGAGCTAACGCTCTACCACCCAGTGCGGGCAGAAGAGCTAACGCTCTACCACCCAGTGCAGGCAGAAGAGCTAACGCTCTACCACCCAACACCTCAGTCTCCCAGTGCGGGCAGAAGAGCTAACGCTCTACCACCCAGTGCAGGCAGAAGAGCTAACGCTCTACCACCCAACACTTCAGACTCCCGGTGCGGGCAGAAGAGCTAACGCTCTACCACCCAGTGCAGGCAGAAGAGCTAACACTCTACCACCCAGTGCAGGCAGAAGAGCTAACACTCTACCACCCAGTGCGGGCAGAAGAGCTAACGCTCTACCACCCAGTGCGGGCAGAAGAGCTAACGCTCTACCACCCAGTGCGGGCAGAAGAGCTAACGCTCTACCACCCAGTGCGGGCAGAAGAGCTAACGCTCTACCACCCAGTGCGGGCAGAAGAGCTAACATTCTACCACCCAACACTTCAGACTCCCAGTGCGGGCAGAAGAGCTAACGCTCTACCACCCAGTGCAGGCACAAGAGCTAACGCTCTACCACCCAACACTTCAGACTCCCAGTGCGGGCAGAAGAGCTAACGCTCTACCACCCAGTGCGGGCACAAGAGCTAACGCTCTACCACCCAACACTTCAGACTCCCAGTGCGGGCAGAAGAGCTAACGCTCTACCACCCAGTGCGGGCAGAAGAGCTAACGCTCTACCACCCAACACTTCAGACTCCCAGTGCGGGCAGAAGAGCTAACGCTCTACCATCCAGTGCAGGCAGAAGAGCTAACGCTCTACCACCCAACACTTCAGACTCCCGGTGCGGGCAGAAGAGCTAACGCTCTACCATCCAGTGCGGGCAGAAGAGCTAACACTCTACCACCCAGTGCGGGCAGAAGAGCTAACGCTCTACCACCCAGTGCGGGCAGAAGAGCTAACGCTCTACCACCCAGTGCAGGCAGAAGAGCTAACATTCTACCACCCAACACTTCAGACTCCCAGTGCGGGCAGAAGAGCTAACGCTCTACCACCCAGTGCAGGCAGAAGAGCTAACACTCTACCACCCAGTGCGGGCAGAAGAGCTAACACTCTACCACCCAACACTTCAGACTCCCAGTGCGGGCAGAAGAGCTAACGCTCTACCACCCAGTGCGGGCAGAAGAGCTAACGCTCTACCACCCAGTGCGGGCAGAAGAGCTAACATTCTACCACCCAGTGCAGGCAGAAGAGCTAACACTCTACCACCCAACACTTCAGACTCCCAGTGCGGGCAGAAGAGCTAACGCTCTACCACCCAGTGCAGGCAGAAGAGCTAACACTCTACCACCCAACACTTCAGACTCCCAGTGCGGGCAGAAGAGCTAACGCTCTACCACCCAGTGCAGGCAGAAGAGCTAACACTCTACCACCCAACACTTCAGACTCCCAGTGCGGGCAGAAGAGCTAACACTCTACCACCCAGTGCAGGTAGAAGAGCTAACACTCTACCACCCAACACTTCAGACTCCCGGTGCGGGCAGAAGAGCCAACGCTCTACCATCCAGTGCGGGCAGAAGAGCTAACGCTCTACCACCCAGTGCAGGCAGAAGAGCTAACGCTCTACCACCCAACACTTCAGACTCCCAGTGCGGGCAGAAGAGCTAACGCTCTACCATCCAGTGCAGGCAGAAGAGCTAACGCTCCATCACCCAGTGCAGGCAGAAGAGCTAGCACTCTACCACCCAGTGCGGGCAGAAGAGCTAACACTCCACCACCCAACACTTCAGACTCCCAGTGCGGGCAGAAGAGCTAACGCTCTACCACCCAGTGCAGGCAGAAGAGCTAACGCTCTACCATCCAGTGCAGGCAGAAGAGCTAACGCTCTACCATCCAGTGCGGCCAGAAGAGCTAACACTCTACCACCCAACACTTCAGACTCCCAGTGTGGGCAGAAGAGCTAACGCTCTACCACCCAACACTTCAGACTCCCAGTGCGGGCAGAAGAGCTAACGCTCTACCATCCAGTGCGGGCAGAAGAGCTAACGCTTTACCACCCAGTGCAGGCAGAAGAGCTAACGCTCCACCACCCAGTGCGGGCAGAAGAGCTAACACTCCACCACCCAACACTTCAGACTCCCAGTGCGGGCAGAAGAGCTAACGCTCTACCATCCAGTGCGGGCAGAAGAGCTAACGCTTTACCACCCAGTGCAGGCAGAAGAGCTAACGCTCCACCACCCAGTGCGGGCAGAAGAGCTAACACTCCACCACCCAACACTTCAGACTCCCGGTGCGGGCAGAAGAGCTAACGCTCTACCACCCAGTGCGGGCAGAAGAGCTAACGCTCTACCACCCAACACTTCAGACTCCCGGTGCGGGCAGAAGAGCTAACGCTCTACCACCCAGTGCGGGCAGAAGAGCTAACACTCTACCACCCAACACTTCAGACTCCCGGTGCGGGCAGAAGAGCTAACGCTCCACCACCCAGTGCGGGCAGAAGAGCTAACACTCCACCACCCAACACTTCAGACTCCCAGTGCGGGCAGAAGAGCTAACGCTCTACCATCCAGTGCGGGCAGAAGAGCTAACACTCTACCACCCAACACTTCAGACTCCCGGTGCGGGCAGAAGAGCTAACGCTCTACCACCCAGTGCGGGCAGAAGAGCTAACACTCTACCACCCAACACTTCAGACTCCCAGTGCGGCAGAAGAGCTAACATTCTACCACCCAGTGCAGGCAGAAGAGCTAACACTCTACCACCCAACACTTCAGACTCCCAGTTCGGGCAGAAGAGCTAACGCTCTACCATCCAGTGCGGGCAGAAGAGCTAACACTCTACCACCCAGTGCGGGCAGAAGAGCTAACACTCTACCACCCAGTGCGGGCAGAAGAGCGCTGTTGTAATAAACTGCTGGATGGTCAGAAACCCTTCATCATCAATGTTTTTTAAGATGGAACTCTGACCATACCAGCCACTTCCTCACTGACGCATTTCACTCCAACAAAGGGGACACAAAATCAGTAGAATGTTTGTAAAAAAAAAAGCAGCCAATAAGAAGGGGGGTAAAGCAATCCATAATAGGCACATTGACTTCCCATTAGTGTCACCATAAGTGGGTTGTACCCACCTTGCCTTCCATGCCCCAATCTGCCATCAAAGCTCCCACAAATACCCAGATCTTCTAATTATGGTGGAACACATGGCCATAGTGCAGCATTGGGTGGCAGGGACAGGGGCAGGGGCAGACACACCATTTGCCCAGACTGTGCAGCTACACAGGGGTACTTTGGGACTTAGAAGCCTAGTTATACTAGATGTGGGCTGGGTGATTGCTGGGATCCCCTTCTACTGTCATGGTGACATTCTTCATGATGTCCTAACCGTGGTCCTAGTGACATCATAGGTAGGTTGTACCCACCGTCTCTGCACTGCCGTACTGCTCCAATCTGCCATCAAAGCCAAAAACCAACACTTCAGAAATCCCCAGTATTTCCAGTTATTGGGGAACATGCGCCCCTAATGCTGCATTGGGTTCCTTTGGGGGAAAACACATCATTAACACAAGGGTGCTCTGGGTTGTTGGAGTCCAGTTATACCGGGTGATTGCTGGGATCCCCTTCTACTTTCATGGGAAAATTCTTCATGATGTCCTAACGATGGTCTTCAGAACAACATACTCAAAGAGGAGCTGGGAACAAGCTCAATAGCTCAGGCGAGGCGGCTCCCACACAGCAAGGCTTCCCTTGATTGGCACCCAACAGGAGCTCAAACTATAGAAATACAGAATGGAGCACCAGACCAAAACCGGGCGAAAGAGTCCAAGATCGTTTTAATTGTTAGTAAACAAGTCATATAAAAACAGCCAACATGTTTCAGGCACCCCTCCCCCTTTATCAGAGCTCAACACAGGATAAATCTTGGAAGGACTCGGAGCAAAGCAGATCTATAATAGAGCCGGAATTAAACTCCTTTCTGTATTTCTATGGTTTAGCTGTGGTCTTGGCTGGCAAAATCCAAGTGGCGTCAGCCGTCTATCCAGCAACTCCTTTAGTCCCTGCTTGACTGGCACTGAACCATATAAATGGCTTCTTCCATTTTCTCCTGGTGGTATCATTTAGAATGGAAGGAAAGGAAGTGATCCCGGTCTGACTCCAACTGGGTATTATAAACCATGGAAACCTTTCAGAAATCAAAGTGTTAATAGTTTATTATAATCAATTACCAACATGGAAAGTAAATGAAGAGAAATCCAATCAATATTTGGGGTGCCCCCCCCCCCCCCCTCGCCTTCCTCTAGGTAGACTTGCGCACAGTTGGTGAAGGAACACGGCAGGTAGGTTGTTCTATGACAGTTAGGTTGTTCTATGACAGGTAGGTTATTCTATGATATGACAGGTAGGTTATTCTATGATATGACAGGTAGGTTATTCTATGATATGACAGGTAGGTTGTTCTATGGCAGGTAGGTTGTTCTATGACAGGTAGGTTATTCTATGATATGACAGGTAGGTTGTTCTATGACAGATAGGTTGTTCTATGACAGGTAGGTTGTTCTATGACAGGTAGGTTATTCTATGATATGACAGGTAGGTTATTCTATGATATGACAGGTAGGTTGTTCTATGGCAGGTAGGTTGCTCTATGTACTTCTTGGAGAACTAAGCACAGATCTTCTGTGGATGTCGGTTGCCTCCAATCCTTTATCCCAGACAGACTCCATGATGGAGAGATCAGGGCTCTGTGAGGGCCAAAACATCACTTCCAGGACTCCTTCTTCTTCTTTCCACTGAAGATAGATCTTAATGACATTGGTTGGATGTTGGGGGTGGTTGTCCTGCTGCAGAATACATTTGGGGCCAATCACACGGCTCCCTGACGGTATGACATGATAGATTAATGGATGGATTGGTGTAAATGACTACAAAGCAGGATGCAGAGAAGATCTACCATGAAATGAAATCTAATTCATACAAACAATGTTTTTAAAACATGAAATATTAATATTATTCTTACCAAGAGGATCTTTTTATGTTTATCTGAAAAAAAAATGAACCTCCTATAAATGGCCATAAATCTCAAATATTGTATTTTTCAGGTCATTGTTACTATCGGCTTAGAAATGAATTCAACACGGATGTTTTGGGTTGTTTTACCAAATGCCGCAAACCTTGCCTGTAAGTACCCCGGGAATTCCCGGTATGGAGAGTATATGGGGGGGTTGTGACTCCCATTCCTTCTTATTCTTTCTGAAAATGTTTTCCAAGATTTGGTATTGGAGGTGAGAACCTTCTACATGGAGGGCAAGAACTTCATCATAAAAGTCATCTTATAATTCATATTCCAATCTGGGAGGGGCGCTCATCTGTTCAATGACACTTCCTATAAAGAGTGATACTCCAAGGGTTAACTTTTCCGGTAGGACTTTACCAGCTCCCGTAGGACCACATTGGGGGAGGAATTGTCTTGCAGTTTTATTCTCCAATGTTTATGGTACATGACATCTTCCTGCTTTCCCACGCTATTACCGCCCTTTCTTCATCGGCTTTTGTTTGCTTTTCTCTTCATACAAGTCAATGGAAATGCAAAAGTAGCCAGATATATCGGCTTAAAGCGGAACTCCGCCGTATCCGAGCACCGCAACCTAAAAACATGATTTATTCATTTTTATTATTCAAAACAAACTCCCCAATCCATCCATGTCTCCATCCATCCATCCATCCATGTCTCCATCCATCCATGTCTCCATCCATCCATCCATGTCTCCATCCATCCATGTCACCATCCATCCATCCATGTCTCCATCCATTCATCCATGTCTCCATCCATCCATGTCTCCATCCATCCATGTCTCCATCCATCCATGTCTCCATCCATCCATGTCTCCATCCATCTATCCATCCATCCATGTCTCCATCCATCCATGTCTCCATCCATCTATCCATGTCTCCACCCATCCATCCATGTCTCCATCCATCCATCCATCCATCCATCCATGTCTCCATCCATCCATCCATGTCTCCATCCATCCATCTCTGTCTCCATGTCTTCATCCATCCAGGTCTCCATCCATCCATCCATCCATCCATGTCTCCATCCATCCATCCATGTCTCCATCCATGTCTCCATCCATCCATCCATGTCTCCATCCATGTCTCCATCCATCCATGTCTCCATCCATCCATCCATGTCTCCATCCATCTCTGTCTCCATGTCTTCATCCATCCAGGTCTCCATCCATCCATCCATCCATCCATCCTTGTCTCCATCCATCCCTGTCTCCATCCATCCATCCATGTCTCCATCCATCCATCCATGTCTCCATCCATCCATCCATGTCTCTATCCATCCATCCATGTTTCCATCCATCCATGTCTCCATCCATCCATCCATGTCTCCATCCATCCATCCATGTTTCCATCCATCCATGTCTCCATCCATCCATCCATGTCTCCATCCATCCCTGTCTCCATCCATCCATCCATGTCTCCATCCATCCATCCCTGTCTCCATCCATCCCTGTCTCCATCCATCCATGTCTCCATCCATCCATGTCTCCATCCATCCATCCATCCATCCATCCATCCATCCATCCCTGTCTCCATCCATCTATCCATGTCTCCACCCATCCATCCATGTCTCCATCCATCCATGTCTCCATCCATCCATCCATGTCTCCATCCATCCATGTCTCCATCCATCCATCCATCCATCCATCCATCCATCCATCCATGTCTCCATCCATCCATGTCTCCATCCACCCATGTCTCCATCCATGCATCCATCCATGTCTCCATCCATGTCTCCATCCATCCATCCATGTCTCCATCCATCCATCCATCCATCCATCCATCCATGTCTCCATCCATCCATCCCTGTCTCCATCCATCCCTGTCTCCATCCATCCCTGTCTCCATCATCCATCCATCCATCCATCCATGTCACCATCCATCCATGTCTCCATCCATCCATGTCTTCATCCATCCATCCATCCATGTCTCCATCCATCCATCCATGTCTCCATCCATCCCTGTCTCCATCCATCCCTGTCTCCATCCATCCATCCATCCATGTCTCCATCCATCCATGTCTCCATCCATCCATCCATCCATCCATGTCTTCATCCATCCATCAATCTATCCTTCCATCCATCCATCCATCCATGTCTCCATCCATCCATGTCTCCATCCATCCATCCATCCCTGTCTCCATCCATCCCTGTCTCCATCCATCCATCCATCCATCCATCCATCCATGTCTCCATCCATCCATCCATCCCTGTCTCCATCATCCATCCATCCATCCATGTCACCATCCATCCATGTCACCATCCATCCATGTCTCCATCCATCCATGTCTCCATCCATCCATCCATGTCTCCATCCATCCATCCATCCCTGTCTCCATCCATCCGTGTCTCCATCCATCCATCCATCCATGTCTCCATCCATCCATGTCTCCATCCATCCATCCATCCATCCATGTCTTCATCCATCCATCAATCTATCCTTCCATCCATCCATGTCTCCATCCATCCATGTCTCCATCTATCCATGTCCCCATCCATCCATCCATGTCTCCATCCATCCATGTCTCCATCCATCCATCCATCTCTCCATTTATTCATCCATGTCTCCATCCATCCATGTCTCCATCCATCCATGTCTCCATCCATCCATCCATCCATCTCTCCATTTATTCATCCATGTCTCCATCCATCCATGTCTCCATTTATTCATCCATGTCTCCATCCATCCATCTCTCCATTTATTCATCCATGTCTCCATCAATCCATGTCTCCATTTATTCATCCATCCATGTCTCCATCCATCTATGTCTCCATCCATCCATTCATCCATCCATCCATGTCTCCATCCATCCATCCATCCATGTCTCCATCCATCCATGTCTCCATCCATGTCTCCATCCATCCATCCATCCATCCATGTCTCCATCCATCCATCCATGTTTCCATCCATCCATGTCTCCATCCATCCATCCATCCATGTCTCCATCCATGTCTCCATCCATCCATCCATGTCTCCATCCATGTCTCCATCCATCCATGTCTCCATCCATTTTCTTTTCTATTAGATTCATAGACAATAAGACATAAATAATGTTACAATTTTATTTCTTTCCTGTTTTGGTGTTATTTAAAAAAATAGTTTTACTGTTCATAAAGTTTACATTTTATGCTATAATTTGATCTAAACTGAAACTAAAATGATATTTCTGGTACAAATTATAGTAAGTAATCTTCAAATGAAAAACTACAGCCATGTGGGGTGACTGTCCGCCCAATTTCCCATAGTCTGTGCGATTCTCATCACCCGTCTCACATAGTGACCACTGGACACCAGAACCTCACCGCGTTCCCTCGCCTCCCTCGCTTCCCTCGCTTCCCTCGCCTCCCTCGCTTCCCTCGCTTCCCTCGCCTCCCTCGCTTCCCTCGCCTCCCTCGCCTCCCTCGCCTCCCTCGCCTCCCTCGCCTCCCTCGCCTCCCTCGCTTCCCTCGCCTCCCTCGCCTCCCTCGCCTCCCTCGCCTCCCTCGCTTCCCTCGCCTCCCTCGCCTCCCTCGCTTCCCTCGCTTCCCTCGCCTCCCTCGCTTCCCTCGCTTCCCTCGCCTCCCTCGCCTCCCTCGCCTCCCTCGCTTCCCTCGCTTCCCTCGCCTCCCTCGCCTCCCTCGCTTCCCTCGCCTCCCTCGCCTCCCTCGCCTCCCTCGCCTCCCTCGCTTCCCTCGCCTCCCTCGCTTCCCTCGCCTCCCTCGCTTCCCTCGTTTCCCTCGCACTTCTATTGAACCTAATAGAATGATCCATCGGATACAAAGTTCAATGTAGAATAATAAAGTAAACTGGACCTCCGATAACTGTATTGATCGGTAATATAAGTCCTATGGCCGGACTTTCTCAGCCTTTTTACCCCAGAGGAACCTTTGAAATAATTTTTTGATGTCTCAGGAAACATCTTCTAAAACAGAGGTCCCCAACCCCCCACTACCGGTCCGTGGCCTGTTAGTAACCGGGCCGCACTGCAGGAGGTGAGCGCCCACCGTGGTCTGGACCGAGTGACAGTCCTGTCCTGACCATGGCGATGTCCCTTAGCAGCCTGTGTATTGTCTCCAGGGTCTCCCGCCTTACCACCAATGTCATCCTATCAGAGCAGGGGGTGGGAGGAGCTGAAGATCTGAACAGAGGGCAGGAGACCTCATACAGGCTGATAAATGTCTCTGTCCTACCGAAGGTGGGACTGTGCGGGGCGGGGTGGGGGGGTAGAGATTGAAAGGGGGACAGTGATGTAAGAGAGGAAAGGGGGCCATGACTGCAAGGGGCCCTGTGATGGAGCTCTGTGATTGCTAGGGGCACTGAAGTTTAAAGGGGCACTGTGACGTCAAGGGGAACTGAGGACACTGTGGGACTGATTTAAAGTTAGAACTATAATGTAAAGGGGGGACTGTGCAGCAAAGAGGGGGGTGATGTGATGTGAAGGGGGGCTGAGGACTGACTCCATTCCCCCCCCCCAGGTATTTAGAAAAAATCAGCAGCCAAATAAACGATCCCTGGTGCTGAAAAGTTTGGGGACCACTGTTCTAAAACCATTTCATTGGGAGTAGTGGGAAAAATGCCCCTTAGATTGGTAATTTGTGGGTATAGTGCCTTTTACATTGGTGGTCAGTGGAAAGAACGCATCCTACGTTGGTGGCCAGTGAGAAGAGTGCCTCTTACGTTTGTGGTCAATGGAAGAAACGCTTCTTATGTTGGAGGTCAGACCGCCCTCCTTAAGATGGTGATCAGAATGCCACCCTTACAGAAGATAAAAAGATTATTGGTGTCCTGCTTGTTCTGCTAAGTGACTTTGACACCTGGACCATCTGGAGGCATCATGAAATGGGAGGCCACAGCTCAAGGAACCTCTAGCAACCTCTGGAGCAGGGTTTCTCAACTAGGGTTCCTCCAGAGGTTGTTAGGGGTCCCTTGATCAATGAGCAAAGTTTTTCTCTCAGATAAGTTCCCAATGACACTGTTTAGCTATCGGTAATTCTTCTCAATGGCCACAAGTGTAAGGAGCATTCTTCCCACTGATCATCACACTAATGTATCATGAGATGTAGATATAGGCATTATGAGCAGAGGGTTCCCTGAGACTGGAAAGTTATTTCAAGGGTTCCTCTGTGTTGGAGAGGTTGAGAACGGCTGCTATGGAGGAACTATAGTGTTCCACAGTACCCTGGTTAGGAAAGGCTGCCCTTGACTGTGCAAATATGGCAATATAGCATCTCTTGCAAATAAAGCATCTCACCATCTTCTCATAGATACCCCTAGGGGGCACACTTTAGGATACCCTTAGGGAACATGAGAAGATACCACCAGGGAAAGGGAGCTCACTTCTTGGTCACATAACAAGGTCTGCTTATCTCACTTTATTCTTTGACTGCTTGTGGAGAACTCCTCCTTCAGCCAATAAAATGATGTCCTCCAAGCACAGAACATGATTCCAGCCTCATAGTAAAGAAGGGCAAAAGGGGCCAAAAGCCCTAAGCACAACTTACAAAAATCTACCAAATGATTTATATGGCTAGCAACTATACAAAACTAATATATATATATTGTTAAGTTAAGTTGCTTTTAAATAAGAACCAAGTGAAGACCACAGGAAGTTACTTCCATTACACATTTAAAGAGAATATGTGCAAAATTTCCAGTACATACCTTTGCCTTATGGTGCTCCTCTGTAATTAGAAAGCTCTGGATTACCTTGGACTTGAAAATATTACCTTCATTCCAAGCCAGAGCTCAGGCACACTCATCCTCATCCCACAATGGGGAAAAAAGGCACATACATCATTGGACGATGAGGAGGGGGGTATATCTGATGCCCCAACATGGTGCAAAGTCAAGATTTTCATGGGTTCAGGGTTATGGGTTCAGGTTCATGGGTTTAGGGTTTTGGGTTCAGGGTCATAGGTTCAGGTTCATGGGTTCAGGGTCATGGGTTCAGGTTCATGGGTTCAGGTTCAGGGTCATAGGTTCAGGTTCAGGGTCATAGGTTCAGGTTCAGGGTCATGGGTTCAGGTTCATGGGTTCAGGTTCAGGGTCATAGGTTCAGGTTCATGGGTTCAGGGTCATGGGTTCAGGTTCATGGGTTCAGGTTCAGGGTCATAGGTTCAGGTTCAGGGTCATAGGTTCAGGTTCAGGGTCATGGGTTCAGGTTCATGGGTTCAGGTTCAGGGTCATAGGTTCAGGTTCATGGGTTCAGGGTCATGGGTTCAGGGTCATGGGTTCAGGTGAATGGGTTCAGGTTCATGGGTTCAGGGTCATGGGTTCAGGGTCATGGGTTCAGGTGAATGAGTTCAGGGTCATGGGTTCAGTTCAGGTTCATGGGTTCAGGGTCATGGGTTCAGGGTCATGGGTTCAGGTTCAAGGTCATATGGTCAGGTTCATGGGTTCAGGGTCATGGGTTCAGGGTCATGGGTTCAGGGTCATAGGTTTAGGTTCATGGGTTCAGGTGAATGAATTCACGTTCATGGGTTCAGGTGAATGGGTTCAGGGTCATGGGTTCAGGTGAATGGGTTCAGGGTCATGGTTACTGGTAAGTTTACTTTTTACCTTCATCATGTTTGAAAATTGGACGATTCAGGTTGAGCATATGAGGAAAACATGGTTGGCAGACGTCATAACCTTGAGTTAGTGCAAGGTATTTGCAGATCTTGGCTCCTTATTGGTCCTTTTATCCTTGATTTTCCTTATAGGTCCTAAGATGGGTGGCCCTAATAATAAGTGGGCAGGTTTTAGAGGGAAGGGATCAAACAACTTTTTTTTTTTCATTTTTGATCTATATTAATTTATTTTTAATTAATTTATTTTAATTATTTATTTTCACTGGCGTTTCCACATAAGTGGAAAAAAAGATCCGCACTCCGGTTGTTGCTCTTAAAATTTCTTCATTTTATTGAATAGCCACAGTGATCAAACGCAGAATAAGTCAGATGTCATAGTTAGGCCTAAGGCCTTATAGGCTGAAACGCGTCAACTGACTTAATCTGCGTTTGTTCACTGTGGCTTTTCAATAAAATGAAGACATTTGAAGAGCAACAAGCGGAGTGCGGATGATTTTTTCCACATTACTCGGCCAGCGACTGTGGATCGATCACCCGGGAGCTCTGCTGTCTATGTGGTGATTGGTTAGTAGCACTGACTTCCCTGTTGGTCTTTACATAAGATATCGGACCAAACATATGAAGTTGGGAGGTGTTGTAGTAGTTCCTGTTTATATATCAGGTTAGTGACACGTTGTACAGGAAAAAATGAGCCATTGATTTCCCAACATAAAGACGCATCTGCTGTTCTGCAAAAAAGCTGCGCAACTTTCCAACCTCACATGACTTCAACACTTTTCGGGAAGTTATTGCAAGTTTACATTCACTTCTTCCTAATTTGTGTGACATTTATGGTCTGCCCAGTACTGTGCAAATGTAACAATGTCCCTCATTCATGTAAAAATTAACCACTTCAGCTCTGGTGCCTGTAAACCTCCTTATACATCAGAATAATGTCACTACTTAAAGTGATACACACGCTGTATAATGTACATCCTCCCTTCTATCTGTGTGGGGGTGACGGCTCCGTAATTTCATTATTATAATTGAAAAAAATCCTATTGGATATCCAGCTTTCACATGACCCGGCTCTCTCCCAGCCTGTCTGCAGGGAAACATAAGTAGGAGGAGCTTCTAGTCCTCTGCTGCCGGTCACATGTTCAAAATAAAAAATAAAATAAAACAGCCTTTGGAATACGGAGTAAAAATAAATAATATCAATAAACTGTTTAAAATTGTCATACAAATCTTTATTATTTTTTGGCAATAACATGATGTGGGCGGATTTCTGCCAGTCATAGACTGTGTCCCGCCCCCTCCAGACTGTGTCTTAGAATGAGAGGGAGGTGAAGCCTCCATTAATCTATACGCAATGCATTGTGTTTAGCTGGTTAGTGGGCATGGTGGAGGAGGAGGGGGGGAGTGGCCTGTCACTGTGTATACGCCCACGTGTGTGGCTCTATATGACCACCATGGAAGACACTATTTATTCATCGTTTTATGATGATGATTTTGGGACACTTTAATATAACAAAGTAATAAATATCTGTTTAATTTTTGTAACACATTTTTTGGCAATATTATCTTGAAAAAAAAAAAAATGTTATATGTAATCTATAGACAAAAACAAATCAAAAGAAAAAAAATATATTTTCTTAAATTCTTCAGCAGTTAGTTTTTTTAAAAAAAAACATTTTACCTGAAGAGGTACATAAAAGGTACAAAGAGCAGTAAGAAGGGTCACTGGTTCGAATCCCACCCACGACACTACCTGCATGGAGTTTGCACATTCTCCCTGTGTTGGGTTTCCTCCGGGTACTCCGGTTTCCTCCCACACTCTAAAGACATGCTGGGAGGTTCATTGGATCCGGTCTGAATTGTCCCTAGTATGTATGAATGTGGGTTGGGACATTAGATTGGAAGCTCCTTGAGGGTAGAGACTGATGTGAATGTACAATGTATATGTAAAGCGCTGCGTAAATTGACAGCGCTATATAAGTACCTGAAATAAATAAATAAATACATGATTGTAAAGGCAGAAGGTGCATTCTATGCATTAATATAAAAAGACCTTCTGTGTGCCCCTCCCCCCTCACCCCCCTAATACTTACCTGAGCTCCCCCCAGATCCAGCCATGTTGCACAAGAGACTCGGCTGCCCTCTCCTTTCTCATTGGCTCCCGCTGCTGTCAATCAAAGTCAGTGAGCCAATGAGGAGAAATAGGGGGTGGGGCTGAGCCACGGCTCTGTGTCTGAATGGCTGCTTGCTGTGGGGGCACTGGACAGGGGGGAGGGGCCAAGAGTGGCAGGGAGGGACCCGAGAAGAGGAGGATTGGGGCCGCTCTGTGCAAAACCAACTGCACAGAGGAGGAAATTATAACATGTTTGTTATTTTTAACTAAAACAAAAAAAAAAACCTAAGACTTTAGTATCACTTTAACCTCTTGCTTACCGGGCACTTCCCCCCTCCTATCCAGACCAATGTTCAGCTTTCAGCGCTGACGCACTTTGAATGACAATTACGCGGTCATACAACACTGTACACAGAGGACATTTTTATCATTTTTTCACCACAATTAGAGCTTTCTTTTCAGGCTTTTTGATCACCTCTGCAGTTTTTACTTTTTGTTAAAAAAATGTAAAAAACTGAATTAAAAAAAAAAAATGTATTTTTTTATATTTTGTTATAAAAAATTTAAAACGGGTCATTTTTCTCCTTCATTGATGTACGCTGATGAGGCGGCACTGATTGGCACTATAGGTGGGCATTGATAGGTGGCACTGATGAGACAGATGTGCCTCTTCCACTTCTGGACCGATGTCCCTCACATCTGAGCCGGTGATCGGCTTTGTTTTCTGAGTAGAAAAAAAAAACGATTCCCAATCTTTTGTTTACATCATGTGATCAGCTGTCATTGGCTGACAGCTGATCACATGGTAAGGGACCGGCCCCTTCCTTGGATCGGTGATCACAGTGCGTTCGGCGCGTGCCCTGCAGGGCGTGTGCACAGGGGAGGGGTCATATGACGGCCTCCCGGGAATTCAGGTCTGCGCTGTATTCGGCCATAGCGCAGGTGTCAAGTGTTGAAGTGCAAGTCCAGCCTATTCCTAACTAACCTTCAACCTGCTCCCTCCCCCCTTCTAATCCGATTCTATCTACCCTGTGATAGGAAGATCTGTACCTCTTCTGAGAGCGTTCCGGTCACATGATCAGTGTGGGGGATGCCCCATAGTAAGTCTATGGGTGACCTCGCCGCTCGGCACTGCACCCAGTTTTGGTGATCTCCCCTCTTCACTGAAGCCGGATGCTGGAGAGGTCATGTGACCGGACCAGAGCGCTCTCAGAATAAGTACAATGCATCCGGAAAGTATTCACAGAGCTTCACTTTTCCCACATTTTGTTATGTTACAGCCTTATTCCAAAATGGATTAAATTCATTATTTTCCTCAAATCTCTACAAACATCCCCCATAATGACAACGTGAGAGAAGTTTGTTTGAAATCTTTGTAAATTTATTAAAAATAAAAAAATTAAAAATCCCATAAGTATCACAGACTCCTCCCATGTACATAAGTATCACAGGCTCCTCCCATGTACATAAGTATCACAAGCTCCTCCCATGTACATAAGTATCACAGGCTCCTCCCATGTACATAAGTATCACAGACTCCTCCCACGTACATAAGTATCACAGACTCCTCCCACGTACATAAGTATCACAGACTCCTCCCCTGTACATAAGTATCACAGACTCCTCCCATGTACATAAGTATCACAGGCTCCTCCCATGTACATAAGTATCACAGGCTCCTCCCATGTACATAAATATCACAGGCTCCTTCCATGTACATAAGTATCACAGACTCCTCCCATGTACATAAGTATCACAGACTCCTCCCATGTACATAAGTATCACAAGCTCCTCCCATGTACATAAGTATCACAGACTCCTCCCATGTACATAAGTATCACAGACTCCTCCCATGTACATAAGTATCACAGACTCCTCCCATGTACATAAGTATCACAGACTCCTCCCATGTACATAAGTATCACAGACTCCTCCCATGTACATAAGTATCACAGGCTCCTCCCATGTACATAAGTATCACAGGCTCTTCCCATGTACATAAGTATCACAGACTCCTCCCATGTACATAAGTATCACAGACTCCTCCCATGTACATAAGTATCACAGACTCCTCCCATGTACATAAGTATCACAGACTCCTCCCATGTACATAAGTATCACAGGCTCCTCCCATGTACATAAGTATCACAGGCTCCTCCCATATACATAAGTATCACAGGCTCCTCCCATGTACATAGGTATCACAGGCTCCTCCCATGTACATAAGTATCACAGGCTCCTCCCATGTACATAAGTATCACAGGCTCCTCCCATATACATAAGTATCACAGACTCCTCCCATATACATAAGTATCACAGCCTTTGCTCAATACTTTGGTGAAGCTCCTTTGGCACCAATTACAGCCTCCAGTCTTGTTGAGTATGATGCTACCAGCTTGGCACACCTATTTTTGGGCAGTTTCTCCCATTCTTCTTTGTAGGACCTCTCCAGCTCCATCAGGTTGGATGGGGAACATCGGTGCACAGCCATGTTCAGATCTCTCCAGAGGTTCAAGCTTAGTTAGGAATAGGCTGGACTTCCACTTTAATTCCGTAGTTTAAAATTATACTAAAATTATTTTTCTTAAAGCAAAGTTTTTTTTGTTTTGTTTTCTTAATAATATTGCACATTTTCTTTTAATGTCATAGTAAAAAAAAAAAAAATGTATTAAAAAAAATGTAATTAAAAAAAAGCAAAAATTTAGTAGCAAAATAATAGGGGAAAAGGGGAGTTAATTAGGGTTTATTAGAGTATTGTTTCTTTAACTGATGTCACGCCTTTGATCTAAATATGAATGGTATATTAATGAAACGATATATTGATCTTGTTCTTGAAAATATAATTTGAAACTAAATTCCTGGGACTTTTCAGGTGCTACAATGAGAAACTAAATATATACACCAAATAATGAAAACACCTTATTTATTGTTCCAAAAACTGTACAAAGTTACAACAAAAAAACAAGATATGTTTTAAATCTTATTTGCATAGAAAGAAAAGTATAAATTTGTGCTGCTACCGCACATAATCCCTTCAATGTCCCACCAGTCAGCACTTCACAAGTTGTCATGGATGGGGGGGGGGGGGGGTTTATACAGTTTTTTGTGTTAATAAATAAAACATTTTGGAGTATATTATTGTAGCACCTAAAAAGTCTCAGGAATTGTTTCAATAATGTTCTTTCAAGTCTACATTTTATTTTTTTGATAATGATGTAAATTTCTTAGGAATCCATAAAGGCCTTTTCTTCTTTCACCTCATATGACGGATGACAGGTCCTCTTTGCAGCTTTTACTACTGGCCGTTTGTCAGGAAAATAATTGGTCGTGGCTTGTCAGTACTTTCTGCCTACGCATGTCAGTATTTCCTCAGTCACAGTGATTCATCTAAAATTTGCCAATCTCACGTCTGGCAGCGCACTGGGCTGGTCCCCTTGGCTTCCCCTCTTGCACAGGATTACGGGCGTCTAAAGCCACATAATACATTACAGTTTTCTAAAATTCTGAGGAATGATACAAGAAAATCAGAGTTCAACTTTAGATATTTCTTGTGCATGGGAATATTTTGCAGTCTGCAGGTGGCGCTCTACTCTTCTTTTCACATATTTTCCTTTATCTAATTGGATCCTTTGTTGTAATATCAGCAGTAGGGATGAGCCGAACACCCCCCTGTTCGGTTCGCACCAGAACCTGCGAACAGGAAAAAAGTTCGTTCGAACATGCGAACACCGATAAAGTCTATGGGACACGAACATGAATAATCAAAAGTGCTAATTTTAAAGGCTTATATGCAAATTATTGTGTTAAAAAGTGTTTGGGGACCCGGGTCCTGCCCCAGGGGACATGTATCAATGCAAAAAAAAGTTTTAAAAACGGCTGTTTTTTCGGGAGCAGTGATTTTAATAATGCTTAAAGTGAAACAATAAAAGTGTAATATTCCTTTAAATTTCGTAGCTGGGGGGTGTCTATAGTATGCCTGTAAAGGGGCGCATGTTTCCCATGTTTAGAACAGTCTGACAGCAAAATGACATTTCAAAGGAAAAAAGTCATTTAAAACTACTCGCGGCTATTAATGAATTGCCGGTCCGACAATACACATAAAAGTTCATTGATAAAAACGGCATGGGAATTCCCCACAGGGGAACCCCGAACCAAAATTAAAAAAAAAAAATGACGTGGGGGTCCCCCTAAATTCAATACCAGGCCCTTCAGGTCTGGTATGGATATTAAGGGGAACCCCAGCCAAAATTTTTTTAAAAAATGGCGTGGGGTCTTCCCAAAAATCCATTCCAGACCCTTATCCGAGCACGCAACCTGGCAAGCCCCAGGAAAAGAGGGGGGGACAAGAGAGCGCCCCCCCTCCTGAACCGTACCAGGCCACATGCCCTCAACATTAGGAGGATGCTTTGGGGTAGCCCCCCAAAACACCTTGTCCCCATGTTGATGAGGACAAGGGCCTCATCCCCACAACCCTGGCCGGTAGTTGTGGGGGTCTGCGGGCAGGGGGGCTTATCAGAATCTGGAAGCCCCCTTTAACAAGGGGGCCCCCAGATCCCGGCCCCCCCTGTGTGAAATGGTAAGGGGGTACAAAAGTACCCCTACCATTTCACTAAAAAACTGACAAAAATGTTAAAAATGACAAGAGACAGTTTTTAACAATTCCTTTATTTAAATGCTTCTTCTTTCTTCTATCTTCTTTCTTCTATCTTTCTTCGGTTTCTTCCTCCATCTTCTTCTTCTTCTGGTTCTTCCTCCGGTGTTCTCGTCCGGCATCTTCCTCCGCGGAGCCGGCGTCTTCTTCCCTTCGTCTTCTCGGGCCGCTCCGCACCCAACATGATGGGAGGCTCCCGCAGTGTGACGCATCTCCTCTTCTGACGGTTCTTAAATAACAGAGGGCGGGGCCACCCTGTGACCCCACCTCCTCTGACGTCATGGGGAATGCCACAGAGAAGTCCCCATGCGTCAGAGGGGGGTGGGGTCACCGGGTGGCCCCGCCCTCCGTTATTTAAGAACCGTCAGAAGAGGAGAAGCGTCACACAGCGGGAGCCTCCCATCATGTTGGATGTGGAGCAGCCTAGAAAACGAAGGGAAGAAGACGCTGCGGAGGAAGATGCCAGACGAGAACACCGGAGGAAGAACCAGAAGAAGATGAAGATGCAGGAAGAAACTGAAGGAAGATAGAAGAAAGAAGAAGCATTTAAATAAAGGAATTGTCAAAAACTGTCTCTTGTCATTTTTAACATTTTTGACACTTTTTTTGTGAAATGGTAGGGGTAAGTACCCCCTTACCATTTCACACAGGGGGGAGGGCGGGATCTGGGGGTCCCCTTGTTAAAGGGGGCTTCAAGATTCCAATAAGCCCCCCGCCCGCAGACCCCCACAACCACCGGGCAAGGGTTGTGGGGATGAGGCCCTTGTCCCCATCAACATGGGGACAAGGTGCTTTGGGGGGCTACCCCAAAGCACCCTCCCAATGTTGAGGGCATGTGGCCTGGTACGGTTCAGGAGGGGGGGCGCTCTCTCTCGTCCCCCCCTCTTTTCCTGTGGCCTGCCAGGTTGCGTGTTCGGATAAGGGCCTGGAATGGATTTTTGGGGAGACCCCACGCCATTTTTTTTAATTTTGGAGTGGGGTTCCCCTTTAAATCCATACCAGACCTGGAGATTCTGGTATAGATTTTGAGGGGGACCCCACGGCATTTTTTTTAAATTTTGGCCGGGGTTCCCCTTAATATCCATACCAGACCTGAAGGGCCTGGTATGGAATTTAGGGGGACCCCCACGTCATTTTTTAAAAATTTTGGTTCCCCTGTGGGGAATTCCCATGCCGTTTTTATCAATGAACTTCTATGTGTATTGTCGGACTGGCAATTCATTAATAGCCGCGGGTAGTTTTAAATGGCTTTTTTCCTTTGAAATGTCATTTTGCTGTCAGACTGTTCTAAACACAGGAAACATGCGCCCCTTTACAGGCATACTATAGATACCCCCTAGCTACGAAATTTAAAGGGATATTACACTTTTATTGTATGACTTTAAGCATTATTAAAATCACTGCTCCTGAAAAAACGTCCGTTTTTAAAACTTTTTTTTGCATTGATCCATGTCCCCTGGGGCAGGACCCGGGACCCCAAACACTTTTTATGACAATAACTTGCATATAAGCCTTTAAAATGAGCACTTTTGATTTCTCCCATAGACTTTTAAAGGGTGTTCCGCGGCTTTCGAATTTGCTGCGAACACCCCAAATTGTTTGCTATTCAGCAAACTGGCGAACAGCCGATGTTCGAGTCGAACTCGAAGCTCATCCCTAATCAGCAGATGGATGGGGGGGGGGGGGGGGTCCTCCATTATGGGACAGTCAGACTGTAACACCCACCTTTACTAGGATCCACTTCCGAGTCTCCTTTCTGGCTGCCGGAACTTCCAGGTTTCACCTGTCCTGAGTGATCTCTGCTTGAATGGTGATGCCAGCTGTGGGTTGGCATTTGGGGGTGTTGCTACTCCTTAGCTGAACCCCCCCCTCCCCATGCTTCCAGAGTGTTACCTTCATTCTCATGCCCAAGAAGTGAAGGTGAGTATCATAAAACAACATAGCAACATAAAACAGATGGCCAGTGTAACACAGAGCCCAGGGCGGGCTGGCTGTTTGATCCCGGGTTCCATCCCCTGATAGGCACATGGCAGCCAGGCACGCGGTACTTCAGTCATTGGCAGTTTATTTTCTGGATTGGGGTGAGCCTTAAGATTCTCCAAAACAGCAGAATGCAGCAGAGGACAATTCTAACTAATCTGCTTCTTCAGGGGGAAACCACCCTCATGAATTCATAATTTAGGAGAAGTACAACGCAGAGGACTCCTTGGCAGAGGTAAAAGTCAGACAAATGAAGTGAGCTCTCCCAAGGTGGCAAGGACAGTCTCTAAGATCCTTGAGGTGGGTGCTCGCTGTGTCCAGGGTACTGTAATGCTTCCTGTAGTACCAGCCTCTGTACTGGGTGCCCCCTGCCTGGATCCTCTGCATGCTCCCAGCACTGCTTCAGGGTGCTCTGGACAAGGGTCCCCAAGCTTGAGCTGGGACTCCAAAAAGGATTTCTTCTGTCTTTTAGATATCAGAGGCCCTCAGGCTGAATTTTCTTCACCCAGGAACAAAAGATGGCTGTTCTAGGCCCCAGACTATTTATACCTCTCTCAGCCCCCTGCTGGTCACTTTCCTGACCTGGAATTGGCTGAGGCTGTATGACTATTCAGGCCCGGTCCTGCCTCTCCCACCCACTATATTTCAGAACATATTAGAATGCAGGAAGAAGTAGTTGAACCTGCACCAGCGTAACCCAGAACAGCCAAAAGCAATTGAGTACTGCTACAGGGGAACTAAAAACTACATTTACTTCAACTATAGCAACCTACCTAGAAGGGTGATATACAATAAATACACGATGGAGGTTTTAACCCTTCTCTACTCTGTCCAAAACTGAAACAAAGGTTTTCGGTATACCTGAACTTTACATCAAACAGTAATTCTGATTGGTCTTTTTGGGTAAACCATCATGCTCTGGGAATCCTTTGAGATTAGGGATGGGTGCCAAAGGGGACATTTTCTTGAAGATATATAAAAAAAATTATCTACTTTTATTTACTAAATATCTAAAAAAAATCTATTTTTATTAATCTTTGTTTTCATTACTTGGAGTGTGTGGTGCTTTTTGTTGTACTTAGAGTAGTTTAGTTAGTAAATTTAGCATTCATTTTTTTCGTGTTCCCCAATCTCCTCCTTGCACTCCCATGTTCCCCAATCTCCTCCTTGCACTCCCGTGTTCCCCAATCTCCACCTTGTACTCCCGTGTTCCCCAATCTCTTCTTTGCACTCCCGTGTTCCCCAATCTCTTCTTTGCACTCCCGTGTTCCCCAATCTCTTCTTTGCACTCCCGTGTTCCCCAATCTCCTCCTTGCACTCCCGTGTTCCCCAATCTCTTCCTTGCACTCCCGTGTTCCCCAATCTCTTCCTTGCACTCCCGTGTTCCCCAATCTCTTCTTTGCACTCCCATGTTCCCCAATCTCTTCTTCGCACTCCCGTGTTCCCCAATCTCCTCCTTGCACTCCCGTGTTCCCCAATCTCTTCTTTGCACTCCCGTGTTCCCCAATCTCCTCCTTGCACTCCCGTGTTCCCCAATCTCTTCCTTGCACTCCCGTGTTCCCCAATCTCTTCTTTGCACTCCCATGTTCCCCAATCTCTTCTTCACACTCCCGTGTTCCCCAATCTCCTCCTTGCACTCCCATGTTCCCCAATCTCCTCCTTGCACTCCCGTGTTCCCCAATCTCCACCTTGTACTCCCGTGTTCCCCAATCTCTTCTTTGCACTCCCGTGTTCCCCAATCTCTTCTTTGCACTCCCGTGTTCCCCAATCTCTTCTTTGCACTCCCGTGTTCCCCAATCTCCTCCTTGCACTCCCGTGTTCCCCAATCTCTTCTTTGCACTCCCGTGTTCCCCAATCTCTTCTTCGCACTCCCGTGTTCCCCAATCTCCTCCTTGCACTCCCGTGTTCCCCAATCTCCTCCTTGCACTCCCGTGTTCCCCAATCTCTTCTTTGCACTCCCGTGTTCCCCAATCTCTTCTTTGCACTCCTGTGTTCCCCAATCTCCACCTTGCACTCCCGTGTTCCCCAATCTCTTCTTTGCACTCCTGTGTTCCCCAATCTCTTCTTTGCACCCCCGTGTTCCCCAATCTCTTCTTTGCACTCCTGTGTTCCCCAATCTCTTCTTTGCACCCCCGTGTTCCCCAATCTCTTCTTTGCACCCCCGTGTTCCCCAATCTCTTCTTTGCACCCCCGTGTTCCCCAATCTCTTCTTTGCACTCCTGTGTTCCCCAATCTCTTCTTTGCACTCCTGTGTTCCCCAATCTCCTCCTTGCACTCCCGTGTTCCCCAATCTCTTCTTTGCACTCCCGTGTTCCCCAATCTCTTCTTCGCACTCCCGTGTTCCCCAATCTTCTCCTTGCACTCCTGTGTTCCCCAATCTCTTCTTTGCACTCCCGTGTTCCCCAATCTCTTCTTTGCACTCCCGTGTTCCCCAATCTCTTCTTCGCACTCCCGTGTTCCCCAATCTCCTCCTTGCACTCCCGTGTTCCCCAATCTTCTCCTTGCACTCCTGTGTTCCCCAATCTCTTCTTTGCACTCCCGTGTTCCCCAATCTCCTCCTTGCACTCCCGTGTTCCCCAATCTCTTCCTTGCACTCCCGTGTTCCCCAATCTCCTCCTTGCACTCCCGTGTTCCCCAATCTCCTCCTTGCACTCCCGTGTTCCCCAATCTCCTCCTTGCACTCCCGTGTTCCCCAATCTCTTCTTTGCACTCCCGTGTTCCCCAATCTCCTCCTTGCACTCCTGTGTTCCCCAATCTCCACCTTGCACTCCCGTGTTCCCCAATCTCTTCTTTGCACTCCCGTGTTCCCCAATCTCTTCTTTGCACTCCCGTGTTCCCCAATCTCCTCCTTGCACTCCCGTGTTCCCCAATCTCTTCTTTGCACTCCTGTGTTCCCCAATCTCCTCCTTGCACTCCCGTGTTCCCCAATCTCTTCTTTGCACTCCCGTGTTCCCCAATCTCCTCCTTGCACTCCCGTGTTCCCCAATCTTCTCCTTGCACTCCTGTGTTCCCCAATCTCTTCTTTGCACTCCCGTGTTCCCCAATCTCCTCCTTGCACTCCCGTGTTCCCCAATCTCTTCTTTGCACTCCCGTGTTCCCCAATCTCCTCCTTGCACTCCCGTGTTCCCCAATCTTCTCCTTGCACTCCTGTGTTCCCCAATCTCTTCTTTGCACTCCCGTGTTCCCCAATCTCCTCCTTGCACTCCCGTGTTCCCCAATCTCTTCCTTGCACTCCCGTGTTCCCCAATCTCTTTTTTGCACTCCCGTGTTCCCCAATCTCTTCTTTGCACTCCCGTGTTCCCCAATCTCCTCCTTGCACTCCCGTGTTCCCCAATCTCTTCTTTGCACTCCTGTGTTCCCCAATCTCCTCCTTGCACTCCCGTGTTCCCCAATCTCTTCTTTGCACTCCCGTGTTCCCCAATCTCCTCCTTGCACTCCCGTGTTCCCCAATCTTCTCCTTGCACTCCTGTGTTCCCCAATCTCCTCCTTGCACTCCCGTGTTCCCCAATCTCTTCTTTGCACTCCCGTGTTCCCCAATCTCCTCCTTGCACTCCCGTGTTCCCCAATCTTCTCCTTGCACTCCTGTGTTCCCCAATCTCTTCTTTGCACTCCCGTGTTCCCCAATCTCCTCCTTGCACTCCCGTGTTTCCCAATCTCTTCCTTGCACTCCCGTGTTCCCCAATCTCTTTTTTGCACTCCCGTGTTCCCCAATCTCTTCTTTGCACTCCCGTGTTCCCCAATCTCCTCCTTGCACTCCCGTGTTCCCCAATCTCTTCTTTGCACTCCCGTGTTCCCCAATCTTCTCCTTGCACTCCTGTGTTCCCCAATCTCTTCTTTGCACTCCCGTGTTCCCCAATCTCCTCCTTGCACTCCCGTGTTCCCCAATCTCTTCCTTGCACTCCCGTGTTCCCCAATCTCTTTTTTGCACTCCCGTGTTCCCCAATCTCTTCTTTGCACTCCCGTGTTCCCCAATCTCCTCCTTGCACTCCCGTGTTCCCCAATCTCTTCTTTGCACTCCCGTGTTCCCCAATCTCCTCCTTGCACTCCCGTGTTCCCCAATCTTCTCCTTGCACTCCTGTGTTCCCCAATCTCTTCTTTGCACTCCCGTGTTCCCCAATCTCCTCCTTGCACTCCCGTGTTCCCCAATCTCTTCCTTGCACTCCCGTGTTCCCCAATCTCTTTTTTGCACTCCCGTGTTCCCCAATCTCTTCTTTGCACTCCCGTGTTCCCCAATCTCCTCCTTGCACTCCTGTGTTCCCCAATCTCCTCCTTGCACTCCCGTGTTCCCCAATCTCTTCTTTGCACTCCTGTGTTCCCCAATCTCTTCTTTGCACTCCCGTGTTCCCCAATCTCCTCCTTGCACTCCTGTGTTCCCCAATCTCCTCCTTGCACTCCCGTGTTCCCCAATCTCTTCTTTGCACTCCTGTGTTCCCCAATCTCTTCTTTGCACTCCCGTGTTCCCCAATCTCTTCTTTGCACTCCCGTGTTCCCCAATTATCTCAGCATTTTCTAACCTCCCTTCAGCCAGATACTGGTGAGATCTGTGATGATCTTTTCTTACAATAATCTGAAAGCCATGCACCTCCTTTCTTACGCACACGCTTGCTCGGCTGTCTTGAGTGTAAAGGTTGCCATGACATAGTTGCCAAGTGTTTCAGATTCAGTTCCACCATTACGGGGCACAGGCAGTACTTCTATACCGGGCCTGATGGGGTCAGTAGGAGGCCCAGCAGGATCTGTATATGAGCAGCCCCAGTGAGCCCAGGTTAGCAGGCGTGGTCTTCTAAGGCGGGGGCATGCTCTGGCGGGGGGGGGGGGGTACTATGGTCCCAGTGGCTACAGAGCTGATCTACAGACTGAAGGGGCGCATCAAGCGGGTCTTTTACCTCACCAACAACAGCATCAAGGATCTCTGACAGCTGATCTGCTTGGGCTTTTCTGCTGAGCCCAGAAATCTGTTCAGTACGGATTGCGGGGGTGGGGGCAGGCTATGTAAGGTGGGCTGTACCTCTCGTGGTGGCCCTTATTCTACAACATGATGTTGATTAACGTTCCCTCACCAGGATCTCTAATCTGGAAATTGTGGAGGAGAAGCAGTTAAGGCAATTGGGAATTTGCAAGGTGCGGCATCAACAATGTCAACCAATGAGAATCACGCTTTCCGTGGTCTGAATGAACAGAGCAGACGTGGATATGAATGGCGTATAAATTCTGTGATGTGGAAATCTCAGTCATAAAGAAAAAGCAGTACCAGGCGATTATCTCCTTCTGTGGTCATCTTATCACCAATGCTTGTCACACATCTGGATTATATAATTGTATTTCCCCAAAATCTGCAACTAGTTACATTTTGCTAAATCATTCCTCCTTCATTGGTGCCAAACACCAGATCCTGGAAAAGTTCCATCGTGGTCTCCAATGTGTTCTCTTCCTGTTGAGAACAATCGACCCGATTTCCCCTAAACATCTTCCTCAGCTGGCTGATCGCCGTCACATTGTTTAATTTCCTAATTATGATGAATGGGAATAAGTTCAGATTCTGTATAAGAGAGAAGGTCCAGGTTTTGTTTTGTATCCATGGCCACACATTGGATGTTTTCACCACACGCTGTTATAACGTCCTAAATCTTAAATCCTTCCCCGCAGGTTGACTGACTACCAACTGAATGCCGGATATTCTCGATGGCCTACTAAAGTCAGCGAGGTAAGGAAGTATTCTATAGTCAATAAAGGAGTTCTGCAGTTATTTTATGACTCCATCCTTTCCAAGGTGTCACAGCTAGACTCTGACTAGACAAAATCTTCAGAGAACAATGGTGTGGCCCCTAAAAGTCGCACATCTAGGTGTCCTGGAGTGGTGAGTAGAGTGGCAACCTCAGTCTGGACTCCAACCAGGCCACACCCCCAACGCGTTTCACTCCGGCCCCTGGAGCTTAGTCATGGGGATCACCACTCCAGGACACCTAGATGTGTGACTTTTAGGGGCCACCCCATTGTTCTCTGACACCTTACAGGAACCAGGACAGGTTCCATCCCCTGTCAGCACTCTAACAGCGGCTGCGGAAGCATTGATTACATACCCCTTACCACCGAGCCATTTCCTATACAAAATCCTCTGTTATCTCATAATATATCTGCAGAATCTGGAAAGACAGAAAACTGGAGATTCTGATGGTGATATCTCACCACTTGGCAGTTCCAAGAAAAATGTTAACATTTCCTCAAAGCTCCCTAAATTCAATCCTAAAGAAACAAAATTGTCAAAATTGAAGGTGTTCTTTAAGAGGCGGTTCACACTGGTCCGACTTCCAGAGCACAAGACGCATTTTATGTCACAATCAATGGTTCTCTATGAGAGCCGTCTTAACTGGTCTGACTTGTGTTCCTGCACTACTTTGGTCCAACTTGGGCATCATTTCAGCCCATTGACTTGAATGGAAGTCGGGATCATCATTTTGCTGTGGGGTCCACCCCATTTTTTATGTTTTTTTTTTTGATGAATGCAGCATGAGGTTTCCGTCATACCAGAACCAAAGGAATTGTTTTGATTGGTCAAAGGACAAGTCATAATCATCTCAAAGTCGTTCATTGAAGTCGTATGGAAGTTGCAGGGCAAAGTCAGATCAGAAGTCGTACGTCTTTTGTGTCGGATCAGTGTGAACCTAAAGGAGGAGTCACCAGTGCGTATCAAGTTCATGCATCAAAAATATTCAATAAAAACTTGGCTTAGACTCCACAATCCCCAAAGTTATACTCAATTCACAAACATTACATTCTGGAAACCGTCCAGCACTTTATAAATAATACAAAGATATAATTTTATTACAATCCTAGAAAAACACTAGACCTGGCCCCCGCGACCTGGCCCCCATGACCTGGCCCCCGCGACCTGGCCCCCGCGACCTGGCCCTTGTGACCTGGCCCCCGCGACCTGGCCCCCGCGACCTGGCCCCCACGACCTGGCCCCCGTGACCTGCCCCCATGACCTGCCCCCATGACCTGGCCCCTGGGACCTGCCCACATGACCTGGCCCCCATGACCTGGCCCTTGTGACCTGGCCCCCGCGACCTGGCCCTTGTGACCTGGCCCCCACGACCTGGCCCTTGTGACCTGGCCCCCACTCACACACTAGAGCCTTTCAGTGTATAAGACGGGACCTAATTAATCATGGTAGACAATCTAAGACAGATCTTGTGGTTGATTTACAAAAACTGGAGAGTGGAAAATCTGGTGCAGCTGTACATGGCAGCCAATCAGCTTCTAACTTCAGCTTCTCCAATGAAGCTTTGACAATAAAATCTGGAATCTGATTGGGTTTCTATGCAGAGCTACACCAGATTCTGCACACTCCAGTTTTAGTAAATCTTCCCCCCTCGTGTATCTTAAAGATGCATAAGAGCATTAAACATTTTTATACTGAAGTCCTTCTCAAAACAACATTTACATGACGGCCCTTTTTTATGTGGAAGGTCCATTCCAGACCCTTCCACATTGTTGGATAAAACACCCAATGGTCCCTTTCTTGTTCTATGGAGAGAGGTTCTGCAGAATGGAGATCCACCACATAGTCCTCATATACACCTCCACAGCGAGGCTTTCAAACTGCACACTTTCCACCAAGAGCCACACATTCAATGCTGGTGTAGATGTGTGATAAACATTCTCCAAGCTGTAGATGAATGAGGGAGAAATGGAATAGATTTGTCTCATCTGAACCATAACAGGTATTGCACAGGTTTGGACTGATTTACCAAAACTGGAGAGTGCCAAATCTGGGGCAGCTCTGCATAGAAACCAATCAGCTTCCAGGTTTTATTGTCAAAGCTTACCCGAAGAATCTGGTTCCCATGCAGAGCTTCACCAGATTCTTCACTCTCCAGGTTTAGTAAATCTCCCCCATAGTTCCTCAGATGGTCCAGGCATGTCTTCCCAACACAGTAAATATGTCTGCAATATTGCACCATCAATGTTGTGTATGTTGTTCAGCCAAAGCCCTGAAGATGTGAAATATGGCAGCAATACTGATGAAGAATCCATGAATCCAAAACAGGCTCAGTACTTCGCTATCCAAGAATCCCAATGGTGGCCCCAGTGCAGGCCACAGGAGAGCTGGGGAAGTAATTGGGGAGGCTGACCGCTTTCACTGGTCCAATCAGATACATCAATACAGTTCAGACATTCATTCCACAATTCATATCTCTGCTTCAGGAAACAGGACTATGTGTACCCCCCTCCCCCCCCCCGTTCACCTTTTATCCATGGTGGATCTCCATTCTGCAGAACCTCTTTCCATCCCAATAATAAGTGACGAGTTCTCTGTGTGTTCCTATATAACAAAAAAGGGACCATTGGGCATTTTATCCAATGATGTGGAAAGTACCATAAAAAGGGCCGTCATATAAATGTTGTTTTGAGAAGGACTTCAGTATAAATGTTTATGGCTTTTATGCATGTTTAAGATACACCGGGGGAGTGGCGGCCCATCCATTGGGGTGCAACCCCCTCCTTCCAGACCACCCCCTATATGAATAGCATGAAGCTATCCACAGCCGCCGTGGCCTCCCCCTATTCATGCGTCTTTCAGAACGCCGGGCGCATGAATTACAGCAGCCAGGGTTTTTTTTTAAGCACCTGATTAGAGCCAGAGGCTCTATAAGGCTTCAAAATAGAGTGGGCTCGGGTCGCAGAGAATGAATATTTGCCATTGAAACATTGATCCTCAATCCGGCCAATCAAATGCGGGTGTGAGATCCGTTTTCCGATTGGCCGCCGAGGAGGAGGGAGGAAACGGAAAAAGCTGCCGCCACTGTCACCGTGATGACCCATAGAGAGCAGGTGAACGGAGGCAGTCGCTGCCAAGCAGGGGAAGCCACCGGTGATGAGGTGAGTGCTACCGACCGGGGGGGGGTGCCATACTGTTTGCCTGCCCCCCCCAAAAAAAATCCACTGGCCGCCACTGCCCATCATCCATGTTGGTCTTTCCATTTAGGGAAATGTAAAGGGAGAATTGGGAACATGCAAAGGTGGTCGGGATCACCCCAAATTCAAAGTAGGTGGGATCCAGGAACCATGGCAAGGAGAAATGGACATTGAAGTCCTCAAGAACTGAAAGAAGAAATACCACCAGGATCTACCCATCATTGAGATGACACCACTGGGTGGACTTGTCCTTTTTTGTAATGTCTTTCCAAACATGATGTATTGTTTCTTGTTACAGGACTGGGTGCTCCACACATTGTCCCAATCCAACCTGACCAAAAGGTGAGGACATTTACCTATTTATCTTCTCTTTCCCTCCCCTCCTCTTACATATAGTTACATAGAAGGTGAGGTATAAAAAAGATACAAGTCCATCAAGTCCAACCTATGTGTGTGATTATATGTCATATTACATTGTATATCCCTGTATATTGCGGTCATTCAGGTGATTATCTAATAGTTTCTTGAAGCTATCAATGCTCCCCGCTGAGACCACCGCCTGTGGAAGGGAATTCCACATCCTTGCCGATCTTACAGTAAAGAACCCTCTACGTAGTTTAAGGTTAAACCTCTTTTCTTCTAATTTTAATGAGGGGCCCCGAGTCTTATTAAACTCCCTTCCGCGAAAAAGTTTTCTCCCTATTGTGGGGTCACCAGTCCGGTATTTGTATATTGTGGGGTCACCAGTCCGGTATTTATATATTGTGGGGTCACCAGTCCGGTATTTATATATTGTGGGGTCACCAGTCCGGTATTTATATATTGTGGGGTCACCAGTCCGGTATTTATATATTGTGGGGTCACCAGTCCGGTATTTATATATTGTGGGGTCACCAGTCCGGTATTTATACAATGAAATCATATCCCCTCTCAAGCGTCTCTTCTCCAGAGAGAATAAGTTCAGAGCTCACAACCTTTCCTCATAACTAAGATCCTCCAGACCCTTTATTAGCTTTGTTGCCCTTCTTTGTAGTCGCTCCATTTCCAGTACATCCTTCCTGAGGACTGGTGCCCAGAACTGGACAGCATACTCCAGGTGTGGCCGGACCAGAGTCTTGTAGAGCGGGAGAATTATCGTTTTATCTCTGGAGTTGATCCCCCTTTTTAATGCCAATATTCTGTTTGCTTTGTTAGCAGCAGCTTGGCATTGCATGTCATTGCTGAGCCTATCATCTACTAGGACCCCCAGGTCCTTTTCCATCCTAGATTCCCCCAGAGGTTCTCCCCCCCAGTCTATAGATTGACTTCAGATTTTTGCCACCCAAATGCATTATTTTACATTTTTCTACATTGAACCTCATTTGCCATGTAGTCGCCCCTCCCCCATTAATTTGTTCAGGTCTTTTTGCAAGATTTCCACATCCTGCGGAGAAGTTATTGCCCTGCTTAGCTTAGTATCGTCTGCAAATACAGAGATTGAACTGTTTATCCCATCCTCCAGATCATTTATGAACAAATTAAATAGGATTGGTCCCAGCACAGAACCCTGGGGAACCCCACTACCCACCCCTGACCATTCTGAGTACTCCCCATTTATCACCACCCTCTGAACACGCCCTTGTAGCCAGTTTTCAATCCATGTACTCACCCTATGGTCCATGCCAACGCACCTTATTTTGTACAGTAAACGTTTATGGGGAACTGTGTCAAATGCTTTTGTAGAATCCAGATACACCACGTCTACAGGCCTTCCTTTATCTCTTCTCTTCCCTCCTCCTCTCTATCTAGTTTGGAGTAGAGAATGTTAAAGAGAAATCCCAGGTATGGATATTTTATAAATAGTTCCCTTGATCCAGGTTGGACGGATGTAACTCGGTATCTGCCATACATGGCGGGTGCCTCTGGAAGCTGTAAATCACTTAAAGCAGAACTCTACCCATAACAACTTGATAATAAATAATAATCTTTTTAGCAAGGAAAATCCATTCCAGAATAATAATTCTGTTGTGCTGTAAATTGCCTCCAGCATTGCTCCTGTTTCTTCTTGTTCAATAATTGGTCCCATTAATGAGCCGATTTGGTGATTGGTTCTCCAGAGAGGCGGGAGACTTCCAATGCTAGGACCTTCTAATCACAAAGTCGCTCTACCTGTCTGCGATTTCCCACCTGACTCTTCATTCCCTCTGGTAACTGCAAAGACTCCTCTCTTCTCTTAAACACTTTAATTCTGCCTTTCTAAGAATTTCAAACTACTGTCTATACTTGTTTGTTTTTTGAAAGTGTCACTTATTTTGTCTTCTGCTGCCCTGAACAAGATCCAACATTTCACCTTATTCTGTTGCCCCTTCGTGCACTGTGTCCAGACCAGTTGTAAAACCCCACCCCCCACAAGCCTGGTTTTATCAGCTTCTAATTGACTCATTTTGAATCTCCCCCCCCCCACCCCAGTATAAATGTAATTCCTTTCTTGGGACAGCTGGCGAGGGTTTAGGCTGGTCACTCCTGGCACAAAGTGTCACACCGGAAACAAGTGTTTGGCACTTATAAACGGGCACTTTGACTAAGGCACTGCTACAAAAAAGTAAGTACAGACATTATTGTTCCACAGCTATTTTCCAGGAAGTTCCTCTTCATTCTCTAACTTTCCTCAGCCTTCCTTCTATTCCCCGCTTCCCATCCCCCAACATGATCACACTAATCTTTGTTATAATGTCCTCTCTCCTCAAACTCTCATTTCTTTATCCCCCCTCTCCAGCCCCCAACCTTTACATATCTCCCTCGCTTCTGCCCACTCAATATTACGCCACTTACCACCTCCTGCTCATTCTAAGCCCTCACAGTATCACCACATCCATTCCACCACAGCATCTGCTCTCCTATAAATTCCACTCCCGCCTTACCGCCCTCACCCTCCTACTACTCCTAATGTCTGGGGACATCGCACCAAACCTCGGCCCTCCCACACCCAATTTCCAACGCCAAGATCGGCCATCTACCTCCTCCAACAGTAGTCGTAACTCCCACCTTCTCATTCCAATTCCCGTGATTCCACAAGTCAGCCCCCCTCTTTCATGTGCCCTCTGGAATGCCCGCTCTGTCTTCAACAAACTAGCTTCTGTCAATGACCTTTTCTTCTCCAAATCCCTTGATCTATTTGCTATAACCGAAACCTGGCTCCAGGAATCTGACACTACCTCTCCAGCTGCCCTGTCCCACAGTGGCCTTCTCTGGACTCACTCCACCAGACCCAGTGGACGAAAAGGAGATGGTGTCGGACTTCTCCTCTCCCCACAATGCACCTTCCAGGTTCTTCCCACACCTCCCTCTCTTTCCCCCTGCTCTTTCGAAGTTCACTGCGTTCCTCTTTTCTCTCCAGCTTGTCTGAGGGTCGCAGTCATTTATCGGCCTCCTGGACCAGTGTCACGCTTTCTGGATGACTTCTCTGCATAGCTACCCTACTTTCTCTCATTCGAAGTGCCTGCCATCATCCTAGGTGACTTTAACATTCCAATCAATGTTAATAATGCTACCACTTCTAAACTACTCAACCTAACCTCCTCTTTTAACCTAACACAATGGACACAAATTACCACTCACTCCAATGGCAACACTCTTGACCTCGTATTCTCCCATCGCTGCACTTCCTGCAATCTCTCTAACACCCCCTTTCCTCTCTCTGATCACAACCTTATCCGTTTCACACTCACCTTGTCTCCTACATCCCATGCTGCCAACCCACAAACCACTACCCGTAGAAACCTTCGCAACCTCAAACCTTCCTTCTTCACTCTGCTACTGATGGCCTTTATGACAAAATCTCACCCCTGTCCTGCCCAGACCTAACCACTTCCATCTACAACACCACGTTGTCATCCTCCCTAGATGTACTTGCTCCTCTTTCTACACGCAGAACCAGGCCCCATCTGCCACAACGCTGGCAAACAGACGACACCAGAAGTCTCAAGAGACACAGCCGTGCTCTTGAGCGAGGATGGCGTAAAACGAAATCCCTGCAAGACTTTACCCTCTACAAATCTGTCCTTCTCAAATACAACTCCTGCCTCCACACTGCTAAACAAACCTACTACAACACTCTCATCAAAACCCTCTCATCCAAACCTCGTCAACTCTTTTCTACCCTTAATTCCTTACTTCACCCCCCACTGCCCCCACCCACCAACTTGCTTACTGCTCAACATATTGCCACCCATTTTAATTGCAAAATCGACACAATTCGCAAGGAGATAGCCAACATTCAAACTCCTCCGCTACCCAACACATCGGGTCCAACACCACACTCAATACTCTCCTCCTTTTGCCCAGTTACCACAGATGAAGTTGATAAACTCCTCTCCATGGCCCACCTCACTACCTGTACCCTGGACCCTGTCCCCTCACAATTACTGCGACCACCTTCCCGCTCTATCCTCAACTCCCTAACCCACATCTTCAACCTCTCCCTCTCCTCCGGCACCTTTCCTTCCCCACTAAACATGCACTGGTTACCCCCATACTCAAAAAACCCTCACTAGACCCCACCTGTTTGAATAACTTAAGACCCATCTCCCTGCTCCTGTTTACCTCCAAGCTCATCGAACGCCTTGTCCATGACCGAATGAGTCGCTACCTCACAGACAACAACCTTCTCGACCCCCTACAGTCCGGCTTCCGCCCACAACATTCTACTGAAACTGCCCTACTAAAACTCACCAATGACCTACTAACTGCTAAAACCAATGGGCATTACTCCATACTCATACTCTTAGACCTCTCTGCTGCCTTTGACACAGTCGACCACCTGCTGCTCCTCAGCAAATTACACTCCCTTGGCCTTCGTGATTCTGCATTATCCTGGTTCTCCTCCTACCTATCTCAGCGCACTTTCAGTGTCACTTACAACTCCATCTCCTCCGCTCCTCTTCCTCTCTCTGTTGGGGTACCCCAAGGCTCTGTCCTTGGGCCCCTCCTATTCTCGCTCTATACCTCTTCCCTGGGCCAGTTGATAACGTTCCATGGATTCCAATACCACCTCTATGCCGATGACACCCAGATCTATCTCTCCACTCCTCAACTCACCCCCACTATCTCCTCACAGATCTATCTCTCCACTCCTCAACTCACCCCCTCCATCTCCTCACAGATCTATCTCTCCACTCCTCAACTCACTACCTCGATCTCACGGATCTCAAACTTACTGAATGACATCTCGGTATAGATGTCACACCACTTCCTCAAACTTAATCTTTCTAAATCTGAGCTTGTTATATTTCCTCCTTCACAGTCCCCTCCCCCTCCTATGACTTCACCATTAAGATCAACAACACAACCATTGGTCCCTCCACACATGCCAGGGTGCTGGGTGTAATCCTTGACTCTGACCTCTCCTTCAGCCCCCATATCCAATCACTGGCTAAATCCTGCCACCTTAACCTCCGCAACATCTCCAGAATTCCACCCTTCCTGACTAATGACACCACAAAGAAACTTCTTCACTCCTTGATTATTTCCCGCCTTGACTACGGCAACTCTCTCCTTAATGGCCGACCCTTACACAGGCTCCTCCCCCTTCAGTCTATTATGAATGCTGCTGCTAGACTAATACACCTCACTAATCGATCCGTGACTGCTGCTCCTCTCTGCCAATCCCTTCACTGGCTTCCCCTCCCCCACCGTATAAAATTCAAAATATTAACCATAACATACAAGGCCATCCACAACATCGCCCCCATCTACATCACCAACCTCATCTACAGATATTGTCCAAATCGCCCCCTCCGCTCCTCCCAGGACCTCCTGCTCTCTAGCTCCCTTGTTACCTCCTCCAATGCAGGACTTTTCCAGAGCCTCTCCCATCCTCTGGAACTCCCTGCCCCAGTATGTCCGATCAGCCCCTACCCTGTCCACCTCCAGGACTTCTCCAGAGACTCTCCCATCCTCTGGAACTCCCTGCCCCAGTATGTCCGATCAGCCCCTACCCTGTCCACCTTTAGGAGATCCCTGAAAACTCATTTATTCAGGGAATCCCACACCCACATAACAACTGAGCCACCCCCCCATCAAATCCTTCCCTGCAGCTATTACCTTTTGTACCACCTCCCCCTCCCTTTAGAATGTAAGCTCTACGAGCCGGGCCCTCCTGTACCTTTTGTATTGTACTGTACTGTAATTGTGTTGTCCCCCCTATACATTGTAAAGCGGTGCGTAAACTGCCAACGTGCTATATAAATCGTGAATAATAATAATAATAATAATAACAATGTATACAATCCAATCCTAAGCAATGGAATTTGGTGTTTGCAGAGACGGGGTGGCAAAACTCAACTTCTACTTCCAAGAGATGAATTATAAAACCATCCAGGAATCGCCGACAATTAACGTAAGTTTGGATGTGAATTTATTTTATATTAGTTAGTGAGAAGATTTCCATATTATAATAACGGGGGGGATAGGAGACAGATATATATGTGTATATATATATATATATGGCAAAGGGGTCCGACTTATCTGGTGAGACTATTTATATTGCACTATGATCACTTTATTTAATAATTCTTTATCTATATATATATTTTATATATTTTTTATATTCATATTTGATTATTTAATGCACTGAAAATGATGATATATATTGTAACTTTACAAATGTAAAATCCTAACTATTCATAAGGTAAAAGAATCAACTGTTCAATCACAATAATTTGGATTCAGACCATTTCCCCAATTCCCAGGTTACCAATTATCAGTTTATATTATCGATTAGGAGAGGCCAGCGCTGTTTTATTTTATTATTTTTATGTACATTATGTATATTCTGAACAGAAGCCGGCCCACATATAAGGATATCCAATTCCAAGGAGCGAATAAAGTGGAACTAAACCGCAGGTTATAGAAAACTGCGAGCGGCGGCTCTTTATTACAGGAGAGATATATAATACCAATACTATAATACTCACCTACCGGCATTTTCCTTCGGTTGTACACTGAGCTGCGCATTCCTGACACCCCCCAGGCTGTGCCAAAAAAAAAACCTGTCTCCTGTGCGCATGCGCAGGATGACATCATGTCCCACCAGCCAAGTAACAGGCCGGAAACCCGGCACCTGGGGAGAAGAGGAGGGGGGAGGGGGACTCATGCAGATAGCAAAGGGGGGAGGGGGATGAAGGAGGGAGGGGGAGGAGTCTCATGCAGATAGCAGAGGGGGGAGGGGGAGACTCATGCAGATAGGAAAGGGGGGAGGAGGATGAAGGAGGGGGAGGAGGAGTCTTATGCAGATAGCAGAGGGGGGAGGAGGAGTCTTATGCAGATAGCAGAGGGGGGAGGGGGAGACTTATGCAGATAGCAGAGGGGGGAGGGGGATGAAGGAGGGGGAGGAGGAGTCTCATGCAGATAGCAGAGGGGGAGGGGGAGACTTATGCAGATAGCAGAGGGGGGAGGGGGAGACTTATGCAGATAGCAGAGGGGGGAGGAGGAGACTTATGCAGATAGCAGAGGGGGGAGGGGGAGACTTATGCAGATAGCAGAGGGGGGAGGGGGAGACTTATGCAGATAGCAGAGGGGGGGAGGGGGAGACTCATGCAGATAGCAGAGGGGGGAGGGGGATGAAGGAGGGGGAGGAGGAGTCTCATGCAGATAGCAGAGGGGGAGGGGGAGACTTATGCAGATAGCAGAGGGGGGAGGGGGAGACTTATGCAGATAGCAGAGGGGGGGAGGGGGAGACTCATGCAGATAGCAGAGGGGGGAGGGGGATGAAGGAGGGGGAGGAGGAGTCTCATGCAGATAGCAGAGGGGGAGGAGGAGTCTCATGCAGATAGCAGAGGGGGGAGGGGGAGACTTATGCAGATAGCAGAGGGGGGAGGGGGAGACTTATGCAGATAGCAGAGGGGGGAGGGGGAGACTTATGCAGATAGCAGAGGGGGAGGAGGATGAAGGAGGGGGGGGGGGAGTCTCATGCAGATAGCAGAGGGGGAGGGGGAGACTTATGCAGATAGCAGAGGGGGGGAGGGGGAGACTTATGCAGATAGCAGAGGGGGAGGAGGATGAAGGAGGGAGGGGGGGGAGTCTCATGCAGATAGCAGAGGGGGAGGGGGAGACTTATGCAGATAGCAGAGGGGGGAGGGGGAGACTTATGCAGATAGCAGAGGGGGAGGAGGATGAAGGAGGGAGGGGGGGGAGTCTCATGCAGATAGCAGAGGGGGAGGGGGAGACTTATGCAGATAGCAGAGGGGGGAGGGGGAGACTTATGCAGATAGCAGAGGGGGAGGAGGATGAAGGAGGGAGGGGGGGGAGTCTCATGCAGATAGCAGAGGGGGGAGGGGGAGACTTATGCAGATAGCAGAGGGGGGAGGGGGAGACTCATGCAGATAGCAGAGGGGGGAGGGGGATGAAGGAGGGGGAGGAGGAGTCTCATGCAGATAGCAGAGGGGGGAGGGGGAGACTTATGCAGATAGCAGAGGGGGGAGGGGGAGACTTATGCAGATAGCAGAGGGGGGAGGGGAGAGACTTATGCAGATAGCAGAGGGGGAGGAGGATGAAGGAGGGAGGGGGGGGGGAGTCTCATGCAGATAGCAGAGGGGGGGGAGGATGAAGGAGGGGGAGGAGGAGTCTTATGCAGATAGCAGAGGGGGGAGGGGGAGACTTATGCAGATAGCAGAGGGGGGAGAGGGAGACTTATGCAGATAGCAGAGGGGGGAGGGGGAGACTTATGCAGATAGCAGAGGAAGGGAGCAGCAGACAGAAATGACACTCAGTGCTCTGGACTGAGGTAAGTACACACTATAGAGAGAGATGCTTTGTTCAGATTTCATGTCCATTTGATGGACTTGTGTCTTTTTTCAACCTCACCTATTATGTAACTACATGTCCGAGGTTTACAACCACTTTAAAGCCCACTTAAAGGGCCACCAGAGGGGGGGGGGGTGGTTAAGGAGACCAATCAGGAGAGTAATATGGGGTCTGCCATGGATGACATTCTGTTGCTTGGTTGTGACTTTTAGTATAAAGATTCCAGTGACCCTGAAGAAGAACGCAGATGACAAGGATAAGTTGGCACAAATGTGTTGAATTGTAAGTCTGGTAATTTGCTGCACATTGTCATCGGCATGTTGTACACTTGCAGAGAACAAATTAAACAAAGGTATCACTCAGTGCATTCCAATGGTAAATAAATATAGATGAGCGAAGGTTAAATTTGGGTGGCTAAACCGTAATGTAAAAAGTCTCATTAAAGAGAAAAAAAGGCCTTTAAAAAATACAAAGCAGAGGGGGCATTGTCAGCATTCCAACTCTACAGGGAATGCAATAAGCAGTGTAAGAACACAATCATGGTGGCAAAAAGAGACTACGAGAGACACATAGCGGAGGAGAGGAAAAAAATCCCAAGGAATTTTTTAGATACATTAACAATAAAAAGGCAAAATCAGAGCACATTCCCCACAAAAGATGAGGATAGGAGGATGGTTATGGATGACACAGAGAAGGTAACTGTACTAACTGCCCTCTTCTCAGTCTTCACACAGGAAAGGGAGGGGTATACCGACCCTGACTGTACTGTTAGTGACACATCAAAGGGCGTACCCTTGTGGCTAACAGAGGCCGGAGTGAAGGAAAGACTAGATAAGCTTAATACAAATCAATCACCAGGAGAGGATGGCTTACACCCGAGAGTCCTCAGAGAACTCAGTCAGGTTATAGCCAGACCTGTATTCCTGATCTTTATGGACAGCATACTGACAGGACTGGTACCAGCTGATAGGAGAAAAGCCAACGTGATACCAATATTCAAAAAAGGACAGAGCCAAATCTCTGGAAACCACAGGCTGGTCAGCCTAACATCAATAGTAGGTAAATTATTGGAGGGATGATAAGGGACTATATCCAAAAAAACTGCTGAAGAATAGTAATTAACATGGGGGTTCCTCGCTGTCAGGGCGATAAGAATGGGGCACTCTCTTCCACAAGTGGTCATATTAGCGGGAAGTATGGATATTTTTAAAAGTCTCTTGGATGTGCATCCTAAAGAATACAACATACAGGGATCTGGGAAATAATTATCGACACACCTACACAGGATGGACTGGATGGACTGGTGTCTTTATTTAAACTCACCTACTATGTAACTTGAAGCACATGTTCTGGGTGACACTTTTCCATTGCTTTGATCGAACGCTGGCTACTAACAATGTGTGATTGACCACAATTTACACGATTGTTTGGAGACTTCATTTCACTACACATGGAAAGTTATTACAACTCTTTAAGACATTTTTCTCCTCCAGGATTTTCTCCACATCCAAGCTCTGGCTTTATATGAGATATTTTCTGACCATCTATTGAGATTTGTGTGTTCCTTCTATATGGATGATCCCTTTAATTCTCTATATAGACAGTGTGAGCTTTATAGGTTGGAATTCTCAGAATCCGCCATCTTTAGATACCTAATTATATCACAGAATTTCCAGCATTCGGGTTAACAATCCGGATTGTCTTTTTATGAAATTTTTTGTATGTTTTATGTTTTCTAAAGTATTAATGTGATCTAAACTTTGTCATTTTACAAATTCTAAATGAATTAAATAAAATAACTGAATCAAACTTCTTGGTTTTCCACCTTTCTGGATATTGTGCTCTATCACATTCTCTCTCCTTCTTTGTTCCACTTTTCCCACTTGTAGTAAATTTGCGTGGCAAGTCTCCAGCAAGAGCAAAGTTGTAGTGATGATTCTACAGCAAGAGCTCTGCAAGTCTCCAGCATGAAGATTCAGCCACAGCGCCCCCCTGTGGTGACACAACATAACTGAACCACAACTTGCAGCAAAGAAAGTTGATCTGGTCCAGCTGTAGCTTAGCAGGTCATTTTCACACCTGCAGCACGATTGCGCGCTATCTGGGTGTGCAGATACGGACTTTCCTGATCTGCATAACCGCTGTGACCGCCCCTTCCCCCCGGCATGGAATGGTACAGACCCATCAGAGGTTCTCCCTCTTGCTATAAGAAAAGAATAGAGAGAGTTCCTTTTCATGAGATACATCATTGTGTCACACAAGGAAGGAGGATGGTGCCAGGAAACTGGGTGAGAGAGGTGAGGTTGGGTGGGGGCTGGGAGAGACGTGTATATTATAAGATAGCAGTGCTTTGCATATAGTTGAGCATGATGGATGAACCGCTCAGCCGGTAGAACTGGTTTCCTCCCAACCAATTAAATGTTATTAATTGCTAAACATACAATTCCTCCAAAACCGACTCGTGATGTACAGTACCTGGAAAAAGTATTCATACCCCTTGAAATCTCCCACAGTTTGTCATGTTACAACCAAAAACGTAAATGTATTTTATTGGGATTTTATTTGATAGACCAACACAAAGTGTCACATAATTGTGAAGTGGACGGAAAATGATACAAATAAATATGTGAAAAGTGTGTGTGTGGGGGGGGGGGGGGGGCATTTGTATTCAGCCCCCTTTACTCTGATACCCCTAACTAAAATCTAGAGGAACCAATTGCCTTCAGAAGTCACCTAATTAGTAAATAGAGTCCACCTGTGTGTCATTTAATCTCAGTATAAATACAGATGTTCTGTGAAGCCCTCAGAGGTTTGTTAGAGAACCTTAGTGGACAAACAGCATCATGAAGGCCAAGGAACACACCAGACAGGTCAGGGATAAAGTTGTGGAGAAGTATAAAGCAGGGTTAGGTTATAAAAAAAATCTCCCAAGCTTTGATCATCTCACGGAGCTCTGTTCAATCCATCATCGGAAAATGGAAAGAGTATGGCACAACTGCAAACCTACCAAGACATGGCCGTCCACCTAAACTGACCGGCCGGGCAAGGAGAGCATTTATCAGAGAAGAGCCAAGAGGTCCATGGTAACTCTGGAGGAGCTGCAGAGATCTTTTGTGTCTGTTCCCTACTGCAGTAGATATTATTAATTTGGAACCACTAATCAATATGAGGATAGGAGTTGCCTATCATCAATTCAACCGAGTCACTACAAAAGACTTGAGACTGGGGCGGAGGTTCACCTTCCAGCAGGACAACGACCCGAAACATCCAGCCAGAGCTACAATGGAATGGTTTAGATCAAAGCATATTCATGTGTTAGAATGGCCCAGTCACAGTCCAGACCTAAATCACATTGAGAATCTGTGGCAAGACTTGAAAATTGCTGTTCACAGACGTTCTCCATCCAATCTGACAGAACTTGAGATATTTTACAAAGAAGAATGGGCAGAAATGTCCTCTCTAGATGTGTAAAGCTGGTAGAGACATCCCCAAAAAGACTTGTAGAGAAAGGGGGTTCTACAAAGTATTGACTCCGGGGGGCGCCATACAAATGTCCCCCCCCCCACACTTTTCACATATTTATTTGTATCATTTATCATTTTCCTTCCACTTCACAATTATGTGACACTTACAGTGGCGTCTCCAGCTTTCAAATTTAGGGGGGGCACATGGGGGGACAGGGACAAAAGTAGGGGGGCCACTATAAAATGCAATTATATATTATATATATATCCTGGGGCCCTTTACTACGACCCCACAACGGGCCCTTTCACATGTTCTGCAGTGAGCTCCCTTCCTACTGTATTGGGGTCCCCCAGGGTGGCAGAAAACAAGAGATATATGTCACCAGCATACCAAGAAAATATAAGGATCCAAAGCAGTGGGAGAACTATCAGGGTTACAAAGGTTGTCTTGCCTCCGGGCCCTGGTTTTCTGCCACTGTGGGGTTCCCCAGCCTCCTCTCGTCCTGCCCCTGCTATTGACAGCGCTGGTCTGGCATCTCTTGGAATTTACAGGCTGGTCCTCCTGTCCTAAGGACGGGAGAAATCAGTCTGTTTTTTCAGTAACTGAAAGTCCTGGTGGAGTCCTTCCTGCAACTCACTCTTCTCCCTGCCAATGAGGATGCAGGGGAAGGAGCAGATCAGGCGGCCGTGGTTGTGTGAGCGCTCGCATTATGCAGTGTCAGCAAGCAGGGGAGGGGGGAGGAATCACCCGCAGGAGCTGACTGGGGACTCTCTCCCTCTTAGACATTGATTTTTTGTAAAAAAAAAAAAAAAAAAAATTTTTTTTTTGGGGGGGCACATGGTGGGGCACAGCATAATGTTGGAGGGGTCAGGGCCCCCTCTGGCCCCTCCCTAGGGTCGCCATTGGACACTTTGTGTTGGTCTATCACATAAAATCCCAATAAAATACATTTATGGTTTTGGTTGTAACAAAATGTGGAAATTGTCAAGGGGTATGAAGACTTTTGAAGGCGCTGTAGATGTGGGGGGGTCTTGAGTGCTGTGATGTGACTGGGGAGGCATCACTCACCCGGGTTGTCCACGAAGGCAGGTGAGTGCACCTAAGGTGGGTACAACGGGTAAGGGGGGTGCACTTAGGGTGGGTACAACGGGTCAGGGGGTGCACCTAGGGTGGGTACAACGGGTCAGGGGGGTGCACCTAAGGTGGGTACAATGGGTCGGGGGCGTGCACCTAAGGTGGGTACAACAGGTAAGGGGGGTGCGCCTAGGGTGGGTACAACGGGTCCGGGGGTGCACCTAGGGTGGGTACAACGGGTCAGGGGGGTGCACCTAAGGTGGGTATAATGAGTCAGGTAGGGCACCTAAGGTGGGTACAATGGGTGGGGGGGTGCACCTAAGGTGGGTACAGTGGGTCAGGGGGGGGTGCACCTAAGGTGGGTACAATGGGTCGGGGGGGTGCACCTAAGGTGGGTACAGTGGGTCGGGGGGGTAGACCTAAGGTGGGTACAATGGGTGGGGGGGTGCACCTAAGGTGGGTACAATGGGTCAGGGGGGTGCACCTAAGGTGGGTACAGTGGGTCGGGGGGGTAGACCTAAGGTGGGTACAATGGGTCAGGGGGGTGCACATAAGGTGGGTACAGTGGGTCGGGGGGTAGACCTAAGGTGGGTACAATGGGTCAGGGGGGTGCACCTAAGGTGGGTACAGTGGTTCGGGGGGGGTAGACCTGAGGTGGGTACAATGGGTGGGGGGGTGCACCTAAGGTGGGTACAATGGGTCAGGGGGGTGCACCTAAGGTGGGTACAGTGGGTCGGGGGGTAGACCTAAGGTGGGTACAATGGGTCAGGGGGGTGCACCTAAGGTGGGTACAATGGGTGGGGTGCACCTAAGGTGGGTACAATGGGTCAGGGGGGTGCACCTAAGGTGGGTACAATGGGTGGGGTGCACCTAAGGTGGGTACAATGGGTCAGGGGGGTGCACCTAAGGTGGGTACAATGGGTGGGGTGCACCTAAGGTGGGTACAATGGGTGGGGGGGTGCACCTAAGGTGGGTACAATGGGTCAGGGGGGTGCACCTAAGGTGGGTACAATGGGTGGGGTGCACCTAAGGTGGGTACAATGGGTCAGGGGGTGCACCTAAGGTGGGTACAATGGGTCAGGGGGGTGCACCTAAGGTGGGTACAATGGGTGGGGTGCACCTAAGGTGGGTACAATGGGTGGGGTGCACCTAAGGTGGGTACAGTGGGTCGGGGGGTGCACCTAAGGTGGGTACAATGGGTGGGGTGCACCTAAGATGGGTACAATGGGTCAGGGGGGTGCACCTAAGGTGGGTACAATGGGTCAGGGGGGTGCACCTAAGGTGGGTACAATGGGTGGGGTGCACCTAAGGTGGGTACAATGGGTGGGGGGGTGCACCTAAGGTGGGTACAATGGGTCAGGGGGGTGCACCTAAGGTGGGTACAATGGGTGGGGTGCACCTAAGGTGGGTACAATGGGTCAGGGGGTGCACCTAAGGTGGGTACAATGGGTCAGGGGGGTGCACCTAAGGTGGGTACAATGGGTGGGGTGCACCTAAGGTGGGTACAATGGGTGGGGTGCACCTAAGGTGGGTACAGTGGGTCGGGGGGGTGCACCTAAGGTGGGTACAATGGGTGGGGGGGTGCACCTAAGGTGGGTACAATGGGTCAGGGGGGTGCACGTAAGGTGGGTACAATGGGTCGGGGGGGGTGCCCTTTGCAGAGAAGGGTGAGGTGGCAGTTTCTCATTGGAGGAGGTGTACAATCATATCAGCCCCGGTGAGGTGGAAGGTGTAGAGAGATCTTTATAATCAGTTTGTGGTCTCCTCTCTCTGAAGAACCTTCATGTGACCACAGGACACATCGCAGGCGCATCGAATATCTGATAATCTCTGCAGCTGGCGGCTGATTTGCACACTTTTCCCCCCACGGCGGTTTTCTGAAGCTCTGTGGGCGCGAGTGATAAGAGTTTCCGTTCGTCATTTATAGAACGATGAGCAGCTTCATAATAACATTGTGTGTGCTGAAAACTCCATGGAACCCTCAGCAACAGAATCGCTTAAAGGGGGTTTCCAACTGCAGGTGGCATTGATGTCACAACCGAGCGATCGATAGGATTGTATCCACAATTGTAATCCTCTGATTGGTCAGTCTCAGGTCAGGTTTACACGAGTGCCAAAATCGGGCAATTTATCTGCGTTGATAAAGTCTCACGAATGCATGTCAGCGATCCGTGTCAGTTATGTGCGTTGCAGTGAGCGGTGTTTGCTGCGCTTCGCTTTGCCTCATGTAAAAATGCATCTCCCATGTAGCTGCTTACTTTACCGCTCCCCAAACGCCGTCATTTATGTCACCGTAATCGTACTGGAAACGCACCATAAAGGCCTCACAAGCGCCCCCCCTATGGCGTTTCCGGTGCGTTTGAGATTTACTAGCCGAGGTGATAGAAGAATCCATACAATAAAAGACATGGAAGAGATACGATGGGGGGAGGTGACAAGACATGGAAGAGATATGATGGGGGGAGGTGACAAGACATGGAAGACATACGATGGGGGGAGGTGACAAGACATGGAAGAGATACGATGGGGGGAGGTGACAAGACATGGAAGAGATACGATGGGGGAGGTGACAAGACATGGAAGAGATATGATGGGGGGAGGTGACAAGACATGGAAGAGATACAATGGGGGGAGGTGACAAGACATGGAAGAGATACGATGGGGGGAGGTGACAAGACATGGAAGAGATATGATGGGGGAGGTGACAAGACATGGAAGAGATACGATGGGGGGAGGTGACAAGACATGGAAGAGATACGATGGGGGGAGGTGACAAGACATGGAAGAGATACGATGGGGGAGGTGACAAGACATGGAAGAGATATGATGGGGGGAGGTGACAAGACATGGAAGAGATACGATGGGGGGAGGTGACAAGACATGGAAGAGATACAATGGGGGGAGGTGACAAGACATGGAAGAGATACGATGGGGGGAGGTGACAAGACATGGAAGAGATACGATGGGGGAGGTGACAAGACATGGAAGAGATATGATGGGGGGAGGTGACAAGACATGGAAGAGACACGATGGGGGGAGGTGACAAGACATGGAAGAGATACAATGGGGGGAGGTGACAAGACATGGAAGAGATACGATGGGGGGAGGTGACAAGACATGGAAGAGATATGATGGGGGGAGGTGACAAGACATGGAAGAGATACGATGGGGGGAGGTGACAAGACATGGAAGAGATACGATGGGGGAGGTGACAAGACATGGAAGAGATATGATGGGGGGAGGTGACAAGACATGGAAGAGATACGATGGGGGAGGTGACAAGACATGGAAGAGATATGATGGGGGAGGTGACAAGACATGGAAGAGATATGATGGGGGGAGGTGACAAGACATGGAAGAGATACGATGGGGGAGGTGACAAGACATGGAAGAGATACGATGGGGGAGGTGACAAGACATGGAAGAGATACGATGGGGGAGGTGACAAGACATGGAAGAGATATCATGGGGGGAGGTGACAAGACATGGAAGAGATATCATGGGGGGAGGTGACAAGACATGGAAGAGATACGATGGGGGAGGTGATAAGACATGGAAGAGATACGATGGAGGGAGGTGACAAGACATGGAAGAGATGCGATGGGGGAGGTGACAAGACATGGAAGAGATACGATGGAGGGAGGTGACAAGACATGGAAGAGATATGATGGGGGGAGGTGACAAGACATGGAAGAGATATGATGGGGGGAGGTGACAAGACATGGAAGAGATATGATGGGGGGAGGTGACAAGACATGGAAGAGATATGATGGGGGAGGTGACAAGACATGGAAGAGATATCATGGGGGAGGTGACAAGACATGGAAGACATACGATGGGGGGAGGTGACAAGACATGGAAGAGATGCGATGGGGGAGGTGACAAGACATGGAAGAGATACGATGGAGGGAGGTGACAAGACATGGAAGAGATATGATGGGGGGAGGTGACAAGACATGGAAGAGATATGATGGGGGGAGGTGACAAGACATGGAAGAGATATGATGGGGGGAGGTGACAAGACATGGAAGAGATATGATGGGGGAGGTGACAAGACATGGAAGAGATATCATGGGGGAGGTGACAAGACATGGAAGACATACGATGGGGGGAGGTGACAAGACATGGAAGAGATATCATGGGGGGAGGTGACAAGACATGGAAGAGATATCATGGGGGGAGGTGACAAGACATGGAAGAGATACGATGGAGGGAGGTGACAAGACATGGAAGAGATATGATGGGGGGAGGTGACAAGACATGGAAGAGATGCGATGGGGGAGGTGACAAGACATGGAAGAGATACGATGGGGGGAGGTGACAAGACATGGAAGAGATACGATGGGGGGAGGTGACAAGACATGGAAGAGATGCGATGGGGGGAGGTGACAAGACATGGAAGAGATATGATGGGGGGAGGTGACAAGACATGGAAGAGATACGATGGGGGGAGGTGACAAGACATGGAAGAGATACGATGGGGGGAGGTGACAAGACATGGAAGAGATATGATGGGGGAGGTGACAAGACATGGAAGAGATACGATGGGGGAGGTGACAAGACATGGAAGAGATACGATGGGGGGAGGTGACAAGACATGGAAGAGATACGATGGGGGGAGGTGACAAGACATGGAAGAGATACAATGGGGGGGAGGTGACAAGACATGGAAGAGATACGATGGGGGGAGGTGACAAGACATGGAAGAGATACAATGGGGGGGAGGTGACAAGACATGGAAGAGATATGATGGGGGGGAGGTGACAAGACATGGAAGAGATATGATGGGAGGAGGTGACAAGACATGGAAGAGATACGATGGGGGGAGGTGACAAGACATGGAAGAGATATGATGGGAGGAGGTGACAAGACATGGAAGAGATACGATGGGGGGAGGTGACAAGACATGGAAGAGATATGATGGGAGGAGGTGACAAGACATGGAAGAGATATGATGGGGGGAGGTGACAAGACATGGAAGAGATACAATGGGGGGAGGTGACAAGACATTGAAGAGATACGATGGGGGGAGGTGACAAGACATGGAAGAGATACGATGGGGGGAGGTGACAAGACATGGAAGAGATACAATGGGGGGGGGTGACAAGACATGGAAGAGATACAATGGGGGGAGGTGACAAGACATGGAAGAGATATGATGGGGGAGGTGACAAGACATGGAAGAGATACAATGGGGGGAGGTGACAAGACATGGAAGAGATATGATGGGGGAGGTGACAAGACATGGAAGAGATATGATGGGGGAGGTGACAAGACATGGAAGAGATACAATGGGGGGAGGTGACAAGACATGGAAGAGATACGATGGGGGAGGTGACAAGACATGGAAGAGATACGATGGGGGGAGGTGACAAGACATGGAAGAGATACGATGGGGGGAGGTGACAACACATGGAAGAGATATCATGGGGGGAGGTGACAAGACATGGAAGAGATATGATGGGGGAGGTGACAAGACATGGAAGAGATACGATGGGGGAGGTGACAAGACATGGAAGAGATACGATGGGGGAGGTGACAAGACATGGAAGAGATATCATGGGGGGAGGTGACAAGACATGGAAGAGATACGATGGGGGAGGTGACAAGACATGGAAGAGATATGATGGGGGAGGTGACAAGACATGGAAGAGATATCATGGGGGGAGGTGACAAGACATGGAAGAGATACGATGGGGGGAGGTGACAAGACATGGAAGAGATACGATGGGGGGAGGTGACAAGACATGGAAGAGATACGATGGGGGGAGGTGACAAGACATGGAAGAGATACGATGGGGGGAGGTGACAAGACATGGAAGAGATACGATGGGGGGAGGTGACAAGACATGGAAGAGATATGATGGGGGGAGGTGACAAGACATGGAAGAGATATGATGGGGGGAGGTGACAAGACATGGAAGAGATATGATGGGGGGAGGTGACAAGACATGGAAGAGATATGATGGGGGAGGTGACAAGACATGGAAGAGATACGATGGGGGGAGGTGACAAGACATGGAAGAGATCGGCCTTCATATGATATATGGCTGTTTAATGTGTGTGTTCTACAACCTCACCTGTGTGCCTCGGGGGCCTCTCTCTTCTAACATAAGCCCCCCTCCCCCACCCATTGCTTCTGAACCTCCAACTTCCCCCCATACATCATAGAACACGCCGAGCTCAGATAACGCGAACATTCCATTTATATTTCCATGGAAGAAACTGAAAACGTTTATTAACTCCAAATTGGATTGCAGCTTATCAATACTTAGATGTTATATAGTTACATTGTTATGTTATATAGTTATATAGTCGGTAAGGTTGAATAAAGACACCAGGTCCATCCTGTGGGGTGTTCATGTGACGGCTGCATTAGTTTCCCTTCCTTAGTTTATCTTTCCTTTATTTTCACCTGATGATCCTGCCAGTAAGTCTGTTTTTCAGCAGAACAAGCTCTTTTCCAAATGCATCAGTTTACAGGGATTGGACAAACCCCTTACCGCTGACAGGGGTGCTTTTATTTATTCATATAAAACCTGTTTGCTGTGACATCTTATAGAGTGTTGGGTGGAGTTTGGCTTTAATTTGTTAGTGTATTTAAATCTGCTAGTCCATCTAACACTCCTCCCCCAGACTGACAATGCTGTTCTCCAAAGGTGCTCCCTGTGCTCCTTCCTCCAGAGTGGGGGGCGCTCTAATAAAGGAGGGGTGTTATTGGCCAGATCACCAGGTGAGAACAAGGGGGAAAAAGCCTAAAAAAAAGAGAAAACGAATGCAGCCGCCACATCTAATGATTGTTAAGTTGCAATATGGGCCATTTCTGGGTTTGGTGGAAGATTTTACAGCATTGGGTTCACCTCCCGGTGGAGTCTTCTCAGCGTTTGAAGGATAATACTGCAGTTATTTCCATGCCACCTCCTGAATGGCTGATTTTTTTTTTTTCTTATTTTTTTGGCAAATGATGGCTTGGGACTAATGTGCCAAAACCAAGAGCCAATCATTCGCCTTGTAATTGCGACGTGGTCTTGTTCCTCCAATGGGCGAGCGTGATAGGTCAACTGTCAAACATGACTAGCCAAGTTAAATTTCCTGCAAAGCATCGCAGCCGCGTGTGTACAATGCCCCCAGGCTTTCAGTGGGCGGTCTGGGGGCAGAAAAAATGTGTCCAAACCACCTATTTTTATTGCCTCAATAAACGAGGTCATGTGCTTATTTCTTTAAAAGGGATTGATAAATGGCGATGAGAAAGTGAAAAGATTGGCCATTGAGAAGGAAGCTTCCACCAAAGATTCCACCGTGCTGTGAGCAGTTCTACCTTCCCGTAGTAGAAAGGCAAAGGGAAGAGCGATCGAATGTGAAGTGGGGGGGATGATTGAGCACCAAAGAGTGTGAGCGCTGCATAGTTATTAAACTCTGTCTATATAACCGGCCGTTCCTACAGATCCCGAGCTTCTCCACCCACAATTTGTCTTTGGTCCCGTATACATTCCAGAAGCCAAAACGAGGTCGCTCCGTCTCTCCATCTTACCAAGGATGAGGTCATTGTGTGGACCGGCAACCACCCAGAGAGTCATCAAATAATGACCAGGCAGGGAAATCACTTCCTCTCCATAACTCATGAACCAGGTCTACTGAATGTGCTCAATATTTGTATATAGGGATTTTATCCATTTAGAAGATCCTCTGCCAATTTCAGATTATACTGCATATATGGGAATTTGTCTCAAAGTGTAAAACAGTTCCTAGTCAACAACAAAGACACTTGAGGTATGACCCTTGGGGTATCTTGGGTATATCTGTTATGGCCCCCCTTCCTCCTGGATGATGGGGGTTCACTGCTGAATCTAAGAGGCAGTTGGTCTTCACCATAGCTTCTGATGGTAGAGTTGGGCCAGGAAACTTAGTAGTCCAGGTTTACTTGGCTGCAAAATGATACCAGGTTGTGGCCCTCAGAATCACCCCACCAAGGGGCTGGCTTTATTCAGGAGGCTTTGATGCAGTGACTGTACAGAGGGCTGCAGACAAAAGAGTAGTCAGGTCCAGGCAGGGGTCAAGGTAGGTGGCAGGCAAGAGCGTCCAAGGTCCAAGCAGAGGTCTAAGAAGGCAGCATGGAGTACAGGTCAATCCATGTTGGCAACAAACAAGCAACTGGCCGGAACGTATTATAGCTCTTTAGCTCTCAGTGAGGCTCCTTTCACACGACCGTTCTGATCAGGTCCACCTGTCAGATTTTCAGGCAGACCTGATCAGACGGGCCATTCCACCATATGGACTTATCTTTATTTACATCCGCCTACCTCCAATCCGACTCGGTCCATTAAAAACAAACGGAAGGGAATTTATTCTCCTCCGTGTTGGCAGATCAGACTGGAGGGTAGTCAGATGTAAACGGACAGCCAATAGGGCAGAGCAGGCTCAGTCTGTGTCTACTTTACATAAACTCAGCGGACATGGACCTGTCATCCGCCCCGCTCTGATCAGCAGGGGATTAGTGGACAGATCCCTTGTTGATTCAAAACAGAAGGCGCCCGTGTGAAAGGGGCCTTAGGTGGTTATAAGGAGCAGCCTCAGCTCTTCTTGTCAGGGAACACACCCAGCATCATTACTTGGAACTCAAGAAGTTCTGGCAGGGATTAAATAAGTACCATTGAAAGTCCTGGCAGGAATTCTGAGAGTAGTAGTTCTGCAAGTTCTGGCAGGGATACTGAGCGTACCATTGGAAGTCCTGCCAGGAATTCTGAGTCTACCATCGGAAGTCCTGGGAGGGAATCTTAGAGTGGTAGTCCTGGAAGTCCTGCAGCGATTCTGGGAATACCATCGGAAGTCCTGGGAGGGATTCTATGAGTACCATTGGAAGTCCTGGGAGGGATTCTACGAGTACCATTGGAAGTCCTGGGAGGGATTCTTAGAGTAGTAGTTCTGGAAGTCCTGCAGGGACACTGAGAGTACCATTGGAAGTCCTGGCAGGGATTCTGGGCGGCATGCCATTGGAAGACCTGGGAGGGAATCTCAGAGTAGTAGTCCTGGAAGTCCTGCAGGGATACTGAGAGTAGTAGTCCTGCAGGGATTCTGGGCATACCATTGGAGGTTCTTACAGGGATTCCATGAGTACCATTGGAAGTCCTGGGAGGGATTCTGAGAGTAGTAGTCATGGAAGTCCTGCAGGGATACTGAAAGGACCATTGGAAGTCCTGTAAATGATTCTGAGAGTACCAAAACAATATTCTCCAGTTGTCTTTAATAGTAATAAAGTGTTTTTTGTCTTTTCAGATGGTGACGCTGTTGTCATTGTTGGGCAGCCAATGGAGCCTTTGGTTTGGTTCTTCTGTCCTTTCAGTGGTGGAAATGGGTGAGTTGGTTTTTGATGTGGCTGCCATCTCATTGATTGTTCTTCTTCATCGATACCGCAACCGTAAGACACCATCTGTAGAAGAAACCGGGAGAGATCCGACCCCTGTCTCCTTTGCAGCAACTGAACGAAGAAGCAGCCACAATCCACACAACATCCCAGCCCAGAACCAAGTGAGTGTGGTGGCCGATATCACCCCCCCGCCGGCCTACGAGACCCTCGATCTCCGCTCTCTGGGAGGTGAGTCCTCTCGCTCATCCAGCATTCGCAGCCACATCTCTCAACGTAGAAATTCCAACTGGAGAGGCGAATGAGGAGAGGGGTGAACACCAAGGAGGAGTATGAAATGAGCTCACAATGGGTGGTGTAAACTGAGAGAATCTGAAGGGAAAATATAACGAACGCACACAAGAAAGGAAAATACATTGACCTAGTTTCTGTGTTTTTAACCTAATGACCAAGTTATTGTTTTCCACTACAAAGTACATTGTTCTACTTATTAATCAACACTGTCCTGTCTTCATATTTTCTATAACACTTCCATTGGGTCATCATGTAGAGCTTGGGTTCATACATTACAGCAATAATTACTGCACAATGCAACAGACGACTCCAAACCAAAAATGCCAATTTAGATCCATTCTTTGAATTGTACATATTCAATGATATGCAGCAAATTGGGAATGTTGGTCAACAATTCATAGAACCAACCATAATGCTCCGTACACACAAGCGGATTTTCCGTCAGAAAAAACTTGGATGTTTTTTCCGACGGAATTCCACTCAAGCTTGGCTTGCATACACACGGTCACACAAAAGTTCTCTGAACTTTCTACCGTCAAGAACGCGGTGACGTACAACACTACGACGAGCCGAGAAAATGACGTTCAATTCCAAGCATGCGTCAAATTGTTTCCGAGCATGCAAAGGAATTTTGTGCGTCGGAATTGCTACAGACGATCGGAACTTTTTCCGACTGAAAAATAGAGATCCTGCTTTCAATCTTTTGCTGGCGGAAATTCCGCCAGCAAAAGTCTGATGGAGCATACACACGGTCGGAATTTCCGACCAAAAGCTCTCATCGGACTTTTGCTGGGGGAATTTCCGATCGTGTGTATGCAGCATAACAATCTCTAATTCTGATAAAATGAGATTAGCACGATCATTAAAAATCCATCGGGAGAGGAGGAACCAATATCCAGAACGATACGGAGCAACCACCAAATTTAGATGAGTTTCAATGGGTGGCATTGGGTTACCAGCATAGACCCCCAACTGCCCCTCATTTGGGGACCTAGAACCCGGGACAGTCTTGTCAGTTGTGGAAGGAACTAACATGGCGGGTGGGGTCAGAGTTTTACTATAATCTGTAGAGAATTACATTACAATGAAATAAAGATACAGAAACCAAATATCACATAATAGAAAGCAACAGAAAATAATAAACAACAAAATACTAAATAGAGAATAATGGGTCAAATATCGGACTTTCTTCCATGTCTTTCTATAGTTTATGATTGAGAAGACATCAAACATTGATTTCTATCATACATTCTGTAGAATTATTGATTACTCAACTTCTTTTTATATTTAGCTTAAAGAGTAGATGATTTTTATCTGTATAATGTTACAATGGTGCTTCTGATTTTCTTGCACAGCTGCAACCAAAAACAGGGGCCCCAGGGGCTCCTTTACACTAGTAGTGTAGGCGGCATTGGGGATTATACCCCCTGTCACATCCAGCAGGTGCTACCCCCCCACCGAACATTACCCATTCAATCCTGTTCTGGTGGCAACTCAAACGTTTGCATTTATCCCTGGTTCACATTGGTGCAATTTGGCATGTCATTTTACATGTCAAATCTGCGGCAATTGCTGGCAATGGCTCCGTCCTAATCGGTTCAACGCCACACCTATTTCCAAAAGTCGTTTCTGTACTGCTTTTGGCGATTTTCGGGGTGCGATTTCCATTGACATCCATGCAGAAACACACAGAGGTCTCTGAAATGGTCCTGGAAATCGGGAGTGAGATCGTGTGAGTTCAGCTGAACCCCCCACCATTTCATTTCCGCACTCAGTGTGAACCTGGGCTTACCCTCATTTACATTCCCCGGGGTGAGGGCAATCACAGCGAACGAATCCCCCTAACGGGAACACAGAGAGCAGAAATCACCGGACATCGCTTCTAATTCTTCACCATTATATTCAAAAAGTTTTGCCTTCATTTATACTTTAAAGCCAAATTCAACTCCCTAATAAAAAGAAGAAAAGAATCTCTCTCCTGTTGGCTTCTCAGCTGAAGAGAAATCTGCAGATGAAGTTTTTTCAGAAACCGACATTTCTGGGAATTTTAATTTCCTGATCCCCCCGCTATGTTCAATGGTTCCTCCCGCCAACCCCCATATCATTACAACGGCCTGAAGAGACATGGGGGTGAGTGGGAGGAACCACCTGAGCCAGGGATTTCTCCCTTGGAGTTCAACAAGACGGCCAACAGGGGAGGAAAGTATTTCATCTTTCCTGCAACAGTTTTTTGGCAGTTACTCCCACCGCCACTGAGCCCCATCGGGGTAATGGTTGGTGGAAGTCTAAAGCCACCACCTCATCCTTAAAGCTGAGCTCCACCCACTTTTGAAAGGTGGTCTTAAACTAAAGATCACCCCTCCACCCCTCGTTTTTTGATATTAAATTTTTTTTGTGTCCTCTTGTCCTCTTCTGTGGCGAGCCCCCCCCCGCAGTCTTCTGAGACAAGCTGGCCATTCACAAAGCGACGTGCGACTCGGGCATACCCAGTAGGAAACCGGCTATGAAGCCACAAGGCTCCACTGCCAGTTTCCTTTAGTTAGAATGGCGGCGCCTGCCCCCGATCCGATGGATCCGTCGTCGCGGGCTCCCTGGACAGGTAAATGTCCTTATTAAAAGTCAGCAGCTACGGTGTTTGTACAGTCTTTGTACGTTGTTTGTACGGTGTGTTTGTACAGTTTGTACGGTATGTTTGTATGGTTTTTGTACGGTGTTTTTGTACAGTGTGTTTGTACGGTGTGTGTGTACAGTGTTTTTGTCTGTGTGTTTGTACGGTGTTTGTATGGTGTGTTTGTATGGTGTGTTTGTACGGTGTTTGTATGGTGTTTGTACAGTGTGTTTGTACGGTATCTTTGTACATTGTATGGTGTACGGTGTGTTTGTACGGTATTTGTACGGTGTGTGTATGGTGTTTGTACTGTTTTACGGTGTTTGTACGGTGTGTTTATACAGTGTATGGTGTGTTTGTACGGTGTGTTTGTACGGTGTTTTTGTACGGTGTTTGTAGTGTTTGTACATTGTACAGTGTGTTTGTATGGTGTTTGTACGGTGTTTGTATGGTGTTTGTACGGTGTTTGTACGGTGTTTGTACAGTGTGTTTGTACAGTGTATGGTGTTTGTACGGTGTGTTTGTATGGTGTACGGTGTTTGTAGTGTTTGTACAGTGTGTTTGTACGGTGTGTTTGTAGTGTTTGTACGGTGTGTTTGTAGTGTTTGTACGGTGTTTGTACGGTGTTTGTACAGTGTGTTTGTACGGTGTTTGTATGGTGTTTGTACAGTGTTTGTATGGTGTGTTTGTACGGTGTTTTTGTATGGCGTTTGTAGTGTTTGTACGGTGTTTGTACGGTGTTTGTATGGTGTTTGTACGGTGTTTGTACAGTGTTTGTACGGTGTTTGTACAGTGTGTTTGTACGGTGTATGGTGTTTGTACAGTGTTTGTACAGTGTTTTTGTATGGCGTTTGTACGGTGTTTGTACAGTGTTTGTACGGTGTATGGTGTTTGTACAGTGTTTGTACAGTGTTTGTACGGTGTTTTTGTATGGTGTTTGTACAGTGTTTGTACGGTGTTTTTGTATGGTGTTTGTACAGTGTTTGTACGGTGTTTTTGTATGGTGTTTGTACGGTGTGTTTGTACGGTGTTTTTGTATGGTGTTTGTACGGTGTTTGTACGGTGTGTTTGTAGCTGCTGACTTAAAAAAAAATGTGTGGTTGGAACTCGGCTTTATTCAATCACAGCCAGCACAGGGACCCCCCCGGGGGCTTCAGGCAAATCAAAAGCTTTTCCCATGCAGTGGGGCTGGGCATGCGCTGAACGGGTCATCTGCTTGTTTTTTGTTTAGTCCGGGGTCTCTCAAAGTGGGTTCAATGGGGCCCTAGGATTTCTCCAGAGGTTGTAGGGGTTCCTTGAACAATTTGTGCCTCTGAGATAAGTTCCCACTGACACCGTTTATCTGTTTAGCTATCTGTAATTCTTCTCACTGACCATCTCACTAATGTATCATGAGATGTAGATAGAGGAATTATTAGCAGAGGGTTCCCTGAGACTGGAAAGTTATTTCAGGGTTTCCTCGGTATTGAGAGAGGCTGATCTAGGGGATTGGAGAACGGAGATTTACTTACCGAATTCTCACATCCACCCTGCACAAGACCAGTCCCCACTGGGACCAGTCCACCAGTCTAGTGGTCTTGTGTGGTGGACTGTTCCTGATGTCATCACACCTATAGACTTGCTCTGGACATGAAGACGTCAGGAACAGTCCACCACTGGATCGCGGGGGAGTGCCGTTTGCAGGTGGAGTGGAGGATCGGGTGAGTATAAGCTTTCCCCAATCCCCTAAACAAAAACAAGCAGTTCCTCCATGCAGTTCAGGAACAGCAGCACCGCATGGGCAAACCTTCTTTTTGCCCAGAGTTAGGCTTCAAGAGAACGACTGTCAGAGATCCGTATTGTAGATAAAGTTGGATAACATAAAAAGGTAACTGCTGTGCTGTCTAGGTCCTAAAAGACGCTCTCTTAAGCGCTGATGAAGGGGCCAAAGTTGGCCCAAAAATGCGTTGGCTATTAAGTTTAGACATTTTGGTGAGGTACTCCAATCTTCTGGTGCAACTATTGTCAGCTCCTCTGTGTACGGAAGCAGTCGGCATATCACCCAGATGCCCCATTATTACAGTATTAGTATATAACCAATCCTATGTATGAAGTAACCTCCACCTAAGGTTTCAGTGCCACCATATTGACTATCTCTGGAGAAATGGGTAGACGTAGATCAGGGTCCTTTGTCCTGAATGAGGAAAGTGAGAGTACCCCTTTAAATAAAACCCGCAAACATCCAATGGCAGAGGAAGCCATTTTGTTTCATGTACAAAGTATGCACAAAAGCTGAACTCCAATCAAACATCTACATGCACAGGTGAAATGCAAATATGAGAAATGATTTACCTGCCAAAGGATTTTAATTTCTGTCCATCCAATCCAGAGATTTAAAAAGCTCTGCCACACAGCACAGCCAGGGTTACAATTGAGCAGTTCCATGAGAAGTTCCCATCTTAGCCCCCCCCCCAGAAGTGTAGACAGGGTCTGCAGAGACGAAGGACTGGCACAAGGTGCCAACAATGTGGGCTTGGAAACACTGGTATCAGGTGAGCAGAAGTCCAGCTGGCAGTGCACCATGGATGTGCCAAGTTCAGCTAATGGCAGAGTCACATCCCAAGCCTGGCCTAGTGGAAAGACCAAGTCATTGGCAGCATCAGAGTCAGGGACAGGCAGAGGTTGGCAACAAGTGGGCAGCAACAAACCAATTCACTGGGCAGAAGCGAGGTCCAGGCCGAGGTCAGCAGCCCAGGCTGAGGTCATTAGCTCAAGCCGAGGTCATTAGGTCAGGCTGAGGTCAGCAGCCCAGGCTGAGGTCATTCGCTCAGGCCGAGGTCAGTAGATCAGGCTGAGGTCATTAGATAAGGGTGAGGTCAGCAGCCCAGCCTGAGGTCATTAACTCAAGCCGAGGTCATTAGATCAGGCCGAGGTCATTAGATAAGGGTGAGGTCAGCAGCCCAGCCTGAGGTCATTAGCTCAAGCTGAGGTCATTAGATCAGGCCAAGGTCATTAGATAAGGGTGAGGTCAGCAGCCCAGCCTGAGGTCATTAGCTCAAGCCGAGGTCAGTAGATCAGGCCGAGGTCAGTAGATCAGGCCGAGGTCAGCAGCCCAGGCTGAGGTCATTAGCTCAAGCCGAGGTCAGTAGATCAGGCCGAGGTCATTAGATAAGGGTGAGGTCAGTAGCTCAGGCCGAGGTCAGTAGTTCAGGCCGAGGTCAGTAGATCAGGCCGAGGTCAGTAGATCAGGCCGAGGTCAGTAGATCAGGCCGAGGTCAGTAGATCAGGCCGAGGTCATTAGCTCAGGCCGAGGTCAGCAGCCCAGGCTGAGGTAATTAGCTCAAGCCGAGGTCAGTAGATCAGGCCGAGGTCAGTAGATAAGGGTGAGGTCAGTAGATAAGGGTGAGGTCAGTAGATAAAGGTGAGGTCAGTAGCTCAGGCCGAGGTCAGTAGATCAGGCCGAGGTCAGTAGATCAGGCCGAGGTCATTAGCTCAGGCCGAGGTCAGCAGCCCAGGCTGAGGTAATTAGCTCAAGCCGAGGTCAGTAGATCAGGCCGAGGTCAGTAGATAAGGGTGAGGTCAGTAGATAAGGGTGAGGTCAGTAGCTCAGGCCGAGGTCAGTAGATAAGGGTGAGGTCAGTAGATAAGGGTGAGGTCAGTAGCTCAGGCCGAGGTCAGTAGCTCAGGCCGAGGTCAGTAGCTCAGGCCGAGGTCAGTAGCTCAGGGTTTGGTCAGTAGATAAGGGTGAGGTCAGTAGATAAGGGTGACCTCATAACAGGATCACAGGAGCAAGACTAAAGACCATTCAACAACAAGCGTGTGCAGAGTTCAGGTTTTATCAGCCTGCTTGGTGGCAGCAGACATGCGTGTGTATGTTCATATGTGTAAATAATGAAGCATGTTAGACTTCAATGGCTGCAAAATATGTCCAGGCTTATACACACACCTAACAGTGGGGATACCTATGTACACGCACATTGGCATGATGTTCCTTACACCTGCTGAATGGAAAGTGAAGGAGCAGCAGAAGAGTGATAACCCCTACTCTCTGCTCATTTTGCTCTCTCCTCCTATCAGCATGTCCCTTGGCCTGCAGCACACTAGGTTGGCTTCTGCCCCCCCCCTCCCCCTCTCCCTAAATAAACATATTAATGAATGTATAAATCTGCCCTTGGTTGTGTCTTCTTTATCTGCCGCTGTCACTGTGCACATTGGTTGTAGCCTGACACTCCTGTATGAATACTATACGTGTACCATGCGTGTAACATGTTCCTGTATGAATTCTATACGTGTACCATGCGTGTAACATGTTCCTGTATGAATACTATACGTGTACCATGCGTGTAACATGTTCCTGTATGAATACTATACGTGTACCATGCGTGTAACATGTTCCTGTATGAATACTATACGTGTACCATGCGTGTAACATGTTCCTGTATGAATTCTATACGTGTACCATGCGTGTAACATGTTCCTGTATGAATTCTATACGTGTACCATGCGTGTAACATGTTCCTGTATGAATTCTATACGTGTACCATGCGTGTAACATGTTCCTGTATGAATACTATACGTGTACCATGCATGTAACATGTTCCTGTATGAATACTATACGTGTACCATGCGTGTAACATGTTCCTGTATGAATACTATACGTGTACCATGCGTGTAACATGTTCCTGTATAAATTCTATACGTGTACCATGCGTGTAACATGTTCCTGTATGAATACTATACGTGTACCATGCGTGTAACATGTTCCTGTATGCTTTATGTTTCATGTATGTTCCCTGTAGCTGTCTGGATGATCTTTGTATTATTATTATAAAATTAAACTTTTAATGGTACAATATCTCTCTCTCTCTCTGTGAACTTGTTTTAATTTTTCAAATGGCGTTTTCACCACGTGCGTCTAACAGGCTTTTCACCTTCAGTTCATGACCTAGAAAGCAGCTGTCCTGCGTTTAGGTCACACCACCAGTTTCCTCTTTAATCAGTAAAAATTTCCTACTAACTGAGCTTTGTATGTGTGCTAATTAGGCGACTCGGCTCTGTGCTCATGTGTGCGTCCTCCCAACCCCCGACATTTCATTTATAGGAGGACGTATGTGAGTGGGTTACACAGCCCTGAGATACAACCAGTCACTACTCATCATTTATTAAATATATACACACGCACACGACATATACAGTATGTGACAAAAGTAAGTACACCCCTCAGTGACATTTGTGTAAATCTTTTCTTCTATCTTTTCATGTGACAACACTGAAGAAATGACACTTGTCTACAATGTAAAGTAGTGAGTGTACAGCTTGTATAACAGTGTAAATTTACTGTCCCCTCAAAATAACTCAACACACAGCCATTAATGTCTAAACCGCTGGCAACAAAAGTCAGTACACCCCTAAGTGAAAATCTCCAAATTGGGCCCAAAGTGTCAATATTTTGTGTGGCCACCATTATTTTCCAGCACTGCCTTAACCCTCTTGGACATGGAGGTCACCAGAGCTTCACAGGTTGTCATTGGAGTCCTCTTCCCCTCCCCCATGATGACATCACGGAGCTGGTGGATGTTAGAGACCTTGCGCTCCTCCACCTTCCGTTTGAGGATGTCCCACAGATGATCAATAGGGTTTAGGTCTGGAGACATGCTTGGCCAGTCCATCACCTTTACCCTCAGCTTCTTTAGCAAGGCAGTGGTGGTCTTGGAGGTGTGTTTGGGGTGGTTATCATGTTGGAATACTGCCCTGCGGTCCAGTCTCTGAAGGGAGGGGATCATGCTCTGCTTCAGTATGTCACAGTACATGTTGGCATTCATGGTTCCCTCAATGATCTGTAGCCCCCCAGTGCCGGCAGCACTCATGCAGCCCCAGACCATGACACTCCCACCACCATGCTTGACTGTAGACAAGACACACTTGTCTTTGTCCTCCTCACCTGGTTGCCCCCACACACGCTTGTCACCATCTGAACCAAATAAGTTTATCTTGGTCTCATCAGACCACAGGACATGGTTCCAGTAATCCATCTCCTTAGTCTGCTTGTCTTCAGCAAACTGTTTGTGGACTTTCTTGTACATCATCTTTAGAAGAGGCTTCCTTCTGAGATGACAGTCATGCAGACCAATTTGATGCAGTGTGCGGCGTATGGTCTGATCACTGACAGGCTGACCCCCCACCCCTACAACCTCTGCAGCAATGCTGGCAGCACTCATACGTCTATTTCCCAAAGACAACCTCTGGATATGACGATGATCACGTGACCCCAACTTCTTTGGTGGACCATGGCGAGGCCTGTTCTGAGTGGAACCTGTCCTGTTATACCGCTGTATGGTCTTGGCCACCGTGCTGCAGCTCAGTTTCAGGGTCTTGGCAATCTTCTTATAGCCTAGGCCATCTTTATGTAGAGCAACAATTCTTTTTTTCAGATCCTCAGAGAGTTCTTTGCCATGAGGTGCCATGTTGTACTTCCAGTGACCAGTATGAGAGAGTGAGAGCGATAACACCAAATTTAACACACCTGCTCCCCATTCACACCTGAGACCTTGTAACACTAACGAGTCACATGACACCGGGGAGGGAAAATGGCTAATTGGGCCCAATTTGGACATTTTCACTTAGGGGTGTTATCACTTTTGTGAGATACTGTATATATCCCCCACGCCAGGGTCCTAGGTGTAATCCTGGACTCTGAACTAACCTTTCGACCCCACATTCTATCACTATCCAAAATTTGTCGCCTCAACCTCCGCAACATCTCCAAGAAACGCCCCTTGCTAACCAATGACACCACAAAGCTCCCAACTCAATCCCTGGTCATCTCTCACCTCGATTACTGCAACTCCCTCCTCATTGGCTTACCTCTAAATAGGCTCCTCCCCACTTCAGTCCATCATGACCGCTGCTGCCAGACTCATCCACCTCACAAACCGCTCAGCATCTGCTACACCCCTCTGCCAATCCCTCCATTGGCTGCCACTCAACCAACAAATTAAATTAAAGATACTAACTAGAACTTACAAAGCCGTCCACAACCGGCCCCAGCTACATCTCTAACCTAGTCACAAAATACCAACCTAATCGTTTTCTTCGCTCCTCCCAAGACCTCCTGCTCTCAAACTCCCTTGTCACCTCATCCCATGCTCGCCTTCAGGACTTCTCCAGAGCCTCCCCCATCCTCTGGAATGCTCTACCCCAATCTGTCCAATTTTCTCCTATTTTACCCACTTTCAGACGATCCCTGAAAACTCATCTCTTCAGAGAAGCCTATCTGGCCCCCACCTAACAACTGTACATTTATCTTCTCAATCAGCACATCACCCACAGTTATTAACTCTTGTATCTCTTGACCTCCCCTCTTAGATTGTAAGCTCTAAGGAGCAGGGCCCTCTGATTCCTCCTTTATTAAAGTGTATTGTATTTGTACTGACAACCCTCAAGTTGTAAAGCGCTACGTAAACTGTTGGCGCTATATAAATCCTGTATAATAATAATATATATACACACACAACATAGATATATATATATATATTGTGTTACCATCCCTGAGTTCAGACAGTTCAGCCTGCATGGGGGGCCTTAAGGATCGTTTTTCTGCACCTGATCTAGACAAGTCACCTCCAGCAGGGTTTCTAACTACTTTCTATGTGTCCTGGTCTCACCACAAAGCTGCCTGGGGGGGGTATTGTATAAAAATGTAGAAATACCACATTTTTCCCCAATGCACAATGCATAGCAATGGATCAAATGTCAAGTGTGTTGTAAGAGCACACGACACACCCCATACACCCCCCTCCTGCCCATACACAAGACACTCGCCTACCTGTCAGATTGCTTTATTATGCAGGGTGGTGTGAGCAAGCTCTTAGCCCTGACGGGGAGAGAATATAAGTGAATAATGGCAAACATAGCCATCCCTGAGACATAAGGCTTCACAATTATGACCCCTTTCATATGGGGTGGTTCCAACTGGTTCTCTAAAGACATAAATGAATGCAGGCAGACTGACGTTTTGTAGAAGGTTGGTGGAGTTAGATTAGTGGAGTTGGATTGGTGGAGTTAGGTGGTGGAGTTAGGTGGTGGCATTGGGCTGGTGGAGTTGGGCTGGTGGAGTTGGGCTGGTGAAGTTGGGTTGGTGAAGTTGGGCTGGTAGAGTTGGGTTGGTGAAGTTGGGCTGGTAGAGTTGGGTTGGTGAAGTTGGGCTGGTAGAGTTGGGTTGGTGAAGTTGGGCTGGTAGAGTTGGATTGGTGAAGTTGGGCTGGTGGAGTTAGGCTGGTGAAGTTGGGCTGGTGAAGTTGGGCTAGTGGAGTGGGATTGATGGTGTTAGGCTGGTGGAGTTGGATTGATGGTGTTAGGCTGGTGGAGTTGGATTGATGGTGTTAGGCTGGTGGAGTTGGATTGATGGTGTTAGGCTGGTGGAGTTGGATTGATGGTGTTAGGCTGGTGGAGTTGGGTTGGGTTGGTGGAGTTAGATTAGTGGAGTTGGGTTGGTGGAGTTGGGCTGGTGGAGTTAGGCTGGTAGAGTTGGGCTGGTGGAGTTAGATTGGTGGAGTTGGGCTGGCGGAGTTGGGTTGGTGGAGTTGGGTTGGGTTGGTGGAGTTAGATTGGTGGAGTTGGGTTGGTGGAGTTGGGTTGGTGGAGTTGGGTTGGTGGAGTTGGGTTGGTGGAGTTGGGCTGGTGGAGTTGGGCTGGTGGAGTTGGGCTGGTGGAGTTGGGCTGGTGGAGTTGGGCTGGTGGAGTTGGGCTGGTGGAGTTAGATTAGTGGAGTTGGGTTGGTGGAGTTGGGCTGGCGGAGTTGGGTTGGTGGAGTTAGATTAGTGGAGTTGGGTTGGTGGAGTTGGGCTGGTGGAGTTGGGTTGGTGGAGTTGGGTTGGTGGAGTTGGGCTGGTGGAGTTGGGCTGGCGGAGTTGGGTTGGCGGAGTTGGGTTGGCGGAGTTGGGCTGGCGGAGTTGGGCTGGTGGAGTTGGGCTGGCGGAGTTGGGCTGGCGGAGTTGGGCTGGCGGAGTTGGGCTGGCGGAGTTGGGCTGGCGGAGTTGGGTTGGCGGAGTTGGGCTGCTGGAGTTGGATTGATGGTGTTAGGCTGGTGGAGTTGGATTGATGGTGTTAGGCTGGTGGAGTTGGATTGATGGTGTTAGGCTGGTGGAGTTGGATTGATGGTGTTAGGCTGGCGGAGTTGGGTTGGTGGAGTTAGATTAGTGGAGTTGGGTTGGGTTGGTGGAGTTGGACATTTGAGTACAAATCTCACAGAGTCACTGACATATGATATAAGAGGCGGAGGCTGCTTTGACATAAATGTAAATATCAGTGTGGCCCAGTTATATGTATAATTTGTGTTCTATTTTTAGAAAGTGTCAACTATTGCATCGTGTAGGCCGGGGGAAATGAGCCGTGTAATTGGGACTCATGTGGGAGTAAAAAACATATACAGTGACACATACGTGGTCTGGGCTGGCACTAAGTCTTACCGCCATGCAGAAAACAACACACTGACAACTGTTCCTGGTTTTATAGTGTGCAAGGATATGGGATGTCTAGAAGCAACGACGGTGGACAAAGTCAACACAGCCGGTGTACCAGAACTACCACCCCACTACAAACACTCCCTCCATATGATGGATAGAATAGATATACACAGTGTGGGAAAATACCGATCGTCTCACCTGCAGATTGTGAGTTTACATAGAAATGAAGGGTCTATAATTTTTATCATAGGTGTATTTTATATGATAGAGACAGAATATCAACTAAAAAAGTCAGGAAAAACACACAATACAAATGGAGTAAAATAAGTATTTGATCCCCTACCAACTAACAATAATTCTGCCCCCCCACAGACTGGCTACAGTAGGTGCTCATGTGGTATATATATGGAGTATATAGAGAGTGTATATAGTATATATGGGGGGTATATATGGAGTATATAGAGAGTGTATATAGTATATATGGGGGTATATATGGAGTATATATAGAGTGTATATAGTATATATGGGGGGTATATATGGAGTATATAGAGAGTGTATATAGTATATATGGAGTATATAGAGAGTGTATATAGTATATATGGAGTATATAGAGAGTGTATATAGTATATATGGAGTCTATAGAGAGTGTATATAGTATATATGGAGTATATAGAGAGTGTATATAGTATATATGGAGTATATAGAGAGTGTATATAGTATATATGGGGGGTATATATGGAGTATATAGAGAGTGTATTTAGTATATATGGGGGGTATATATGGAGTATATAGAGAGTGTATATAGTATATATGGAGTATATAGGGAGTGTATATAGTATATATGGAGTATATAGAGAGTGTATATAGTATATATGGGGGGTATATATGGAGTATAGAGAGTGTATATAGTATATATGGGGGTATATATGGAGTATATAGAGAGTGTATATAGTATATATGGAGTATATAGAGAGTGTATATAGTATATATGGAGTATATAGAGAGTGTATATAGTATATATGGAGTATATAGAGAGTGTATATAGTATATATGGAGTATATAGAGAGTGTATATAGTATATATGGAGTATATAGAGAGTGTATATAGTATATATGGGGGGTATATATGGAGTATATAGAGAGTGTATATAGTATATATGGGGGGTATATATGGAGTATATAGAGAGTGTATATAGTATATATGGAGTATATAGAGAGTGTATATAGTATATATGGGGGGTATATATGGAGTATACACAGACACTACAGTAGATGCTCATGTGGTACACAGATTAGTCCTGTCAATGTAAGAAGGTTCTCCTAACGACAACTCGTTATGTGTATAAAAGACACCTGTCCACAGAATCTCTTTCTTCCATCCAATCCTCACCATCATGGGGAAGACCAAAGATCTGTCAGAGGACATCGGGGAGAAGATTGTAGACCTGCACAAGGCTGGAATGGGCTACAAGACCATCAGCAAGAAGCTTGGTAGAAGGAGACAACTGTTGGAGCGATTATTTGCAAATGGAAGAAATACAAAATAACCATCAATCGTCCTCAGTCTGGAGCTCCATGGAAGATTTCTCCTCATGGGGTGAGGATGGTCATGAGAAAAATGAGGGATCCGCCCAGAACTACACGGGAGGAGCTTGTGAAGGATCTCAAGGCAGTTGGGACCACAGTCACCAAACAAACCATTGGTAACACAATACACCACCATGGATTGAAATCCTGCAGCCCCCGCAAGGTCCTCCTCCTCAGGAAGACACATGTAGAGGAACATCTGAAGTTTGAACATGACTCAGAGAAGGATTGGGGGAGAAAGTTCTGTGGTCAGATGAGACCAAAATTCAGCTCTTTGGCATTAACTCGACTTGCCGTGTTTGGAGGAAGAAAAATGGTGACTATGACCCTAAGAACATCATCCCTACAGTCAAATCATCCCTACAGTAACACACCATCCCTACAGTCACACCCCATCCCTACAGTCACACATCATCCCTACAGTCACACATCATCCCTACAGTCACACACCATCCCTACAGTCACACCCCATCCCTACAGTCACACATCATCCCTACAGTCACACACCATCCCTACAGTCACACCCCATTCCTACAGTCACACCCCATCCCTACAGTCACACCCCATCCCTACAGTCACACCCCATCCCTACAGTCACACATCATCCCTACAGTCGCACCCCATCCCTACAGTCGCACACCATCCCTACAGTCGCACACCATCCCTACAGTCGCACACCATCCCTACAGTCACACCATCCCTACAGTCACACATCATCCCTACAGTCACACACCATCCCTACAGTCACACACCATCCCTACAGTCACATCATTCCTACAGTCACACACCATCCCTACAGTCACACCATCCCTACAGTCACACACCATCCCTACAGTCGCACATCATCCCTACAGTCGCACACCATCCCTACAGTCGCACACCATCCCTACAGTCACACATCATCCCTACAGTCACACATCATCCCTTCAGTCACACACCATCCCTACAGTCACACATCATCCCTACAGTCACACCCCATCCCTACAGTCACATCATCCCTACAGTCACACATCATCCCTACAGTCACACACGGAGGTGGAAACATGATGATTTGGGCTGTTTCTCTGATAAAGGTACAGACCGACTTTGCCGCATTGAGGGGCCAATGGACGGGACCATGTATTGTAAGATCTTGGAGGAGAACCTTCTTCCCTCATCCAGAACACTGAAGATGGGTCATGGATGGGTCTTCCAGCATGACAATGACCCAAAACATACCGGCAAGGCAACAAAGGAGGGGCTCAAGAAGAAGCACATTAAGGTCATGGAGTGGCCTAGTCAGTCTCCAGACCTTAATCCTATAGAAAATTTAAGGAGGAGCTGAAACTTCGAGTTGCCAAGAGACCTTCAGGATTTAGAGAAGATCTGTAAAGAAGACAGAATCCCTCCTGAGATGTGTGGAAACTGATCACCACCTACAAGAAACGTCTGACCTCTGTGATCACCAACAAGGGTTTCTCCACCAACTACTAAGGGGAGCAAATACTTATTTTACTCACTGAACTGCAACTCCATTTATAACATTTGTATTGTGTGATTTTTCTGGATTTTTGGTTGATATTCTGTCTCTATCATATAAAATACACCTATGATAAAAATTATAGACCCTTCATTTCTATGTAAGTGGGCAAAACTTACACAATCTGCAGGGGAGACGATCAGTCAGTATTTTCCCCACGATAGATAGATAGATAGATTTACTAATAAGAATACTGTGCAAGGATGAAGGTTCCACTCGTTGTCTATAAGGAGTAGTGATGAACAAAGCCACCAATGGTCACTGTATTAGAACAATTTTTGAGGCTCCTCTTTCAACTACTGCCCAAGTTCAAAACTCTTCTTCAATGTGAATATACTGATAGATACATTGATAGACAGACTGATTGCTTGACAGATGGATTCTGTTGATAGTTTTATTAGTGTTGACAGTAAAAATACTGTCCATGGATTTAGGTTCCACTGGTTGTCTAGAAGGAACAGCCTGGATCTGACTACACTTTAACCTGCTGCCTGCCTTGACCCCTGCCTGGACCTGACTACTCCCTCATCTGTTGTCTGCTTTGAACCCACCCGGACATGACTACTCTCTCACCTGTCTGCCTTGCCCCCTCGCCTTAGGGGTCTCCACCCTGTAGACTTTCTGTTCTAGTTACTCCCCTGGTGGGGTGATCCTCAGCTCTATGACAGTCGGGCACTGTGCTCTGTTTATCAGGACTACGCAGAGCTATCATTTCGAACCCAAGATAATTTTATTAGTGTTGACAGTAAAAATAGTGTGTGAAGATTTAGGTTCCACTGGTTGTCCAGAAGGAAGAGTGGTGGACAAAGTCTAATAGAGGGGGAGGGGTCCCAGCACCCACAAGTCCACATCTACCATGAATGATGCCCCATTCCAAAAGGGCCCTTGTGTCGATGCACAGCCTGTCTGCCCCTGAACAGGGTTATAGGAGAAGGTGAGAACCTCCGCCATGCCAACCCTAGAGGAAGCAGAATTCTTGGGAATGGTTTTGGGCCCCAGAGTACAATATACATTATAATGGGCTTCGTATTGCTCAGGGGGGAGGGGCATACAAAGATGAAAGACCCACATCAAAGTGTTTGAAACAAAACATATCTCTATTACCTCAGCCGCCACTCATATTCTAGCCTGCCTTGACAAACATGATGGTTACAGAATGAAACAATCTGTATGGTTACTATGGGGTAACACAGACAGTTCCTATTACAGAAATGTTGCAGGAAACCTATACAGAGAGAAATATGCAGTCAGCAAATGTAGACCTTCTTCTTAAAATGTTGGTTGCCTGGCAGCCTCTGACTTCAGTGCTTCCAGAGTTCCAGCCGGAGAAGTCCGAATGAAATGCGTATTTGATCTGTCAGTGACGGAAATATGGCAGCCAGGCGATACACGTGAAACCACTAATTAGGCGCAGTGAGGTCAGCACACCGGAGCGGTAACTCAAGAGTTAAAGTTGGAAAACCAAATCCAATAATCCATAAACATGATAATCTGTGGAAGTCCAATAATCCATAAACATGATAATCTGTGGAAGTCCAATAATCCATAAACATGATAATCTGTGGAAGTCCAATAATCCATAAACATGATAGTCTGTGGAAGTCCAATAATCCATAACATGATAATCTGTGGAAGTCCAATAATCCATAAACATGATAGTCTGTGGAAGTCCAATAATCCATAAACATGATAATCTGTGGAAGTCCAATAATCCATAAACATGATAATCTGTGGAAGTCCAATAATCCATAACATGATAATCTGTGGAAGTCCAATAATCCATAAACATGATAATCTGTGGAAGTCCAATAATCCATAAACATGATAATCTGTGGAAGTCCAATAATCCATAACATGATAATCTGTGGAAGTCCAATAATCCATAAACATGATAATCTGTGGAAGTCCAATAATCCATAACATGATAATCTGTGGAAGTCCAATAATCCATAAACATGATAATCTGTGGAAGTCCAATAATCCATAACATGATAATCTGTGGAAGTCCAATAATCCATAACATGATAATCTGTGGAAGTAAAGTCCTACAGTCGTATGTCAGGAACTCCTGACAATTTCCATGATTGTCATTTATAAATATTTGGGTGTTTTGGATCGGCATTTTCATTTTGAACTATCAAATAACTGAAGGACACAGTAATATTTCGGTAGTGAAATGAGGTTTATTGGATTAACAGAAAATGCATAATATGCATCAAAACGAAATTAGACAGGTGCATAAATTTGGGCACCCTTGTCATTTTGTTGATTTGAATACCTGTAACTACTTAGCACTGATTAATTGGAACACACGATTGGTTTGGTGAGCTCATTAAGCCTTGAACTTCATAGACCGGTCCATCCAATCATGAGAAAAGGTATTTATGGTGGCCAATTGTAAGTTGTTCTCTTTGACTCTCCTCTGAAGAGTGGCAACATGGGGGGCCTCAAAACAACCCTCAGATGACCTGAAAACAAAGATTGTTCTACATTATGGTTTAGGGGAAGACTACAAAAAGTTATCTCAGAGATATCAGTTGTCAGTGTCCACTGTGAGGAAATGGAAGACCTCAGGCAGAGTTCTTGTTAAGGCCAGAAGTGGCAGGCCACATAAAATATTGGAGAGGCAAAGGATGGTGAGAACGGTCAAAACCAGCCCACCTCCAAAGACCTACAACATCAACTTGCTGCAGATGGTGTCACTGTGGATCCTTCAACAATTCAGAGCACTTTGAACAGGGAGAAGCTGTAGGGGAGAGTGATGGGAAAGAAGCCTTTTCTGCACACACGCCACAAACCGAGTCGCTTGAGGTCTGCAAACGCAGATTTGGACAAGCCAGCTTCATTTTGGAATAAGGTGCTGTGGACGGATGAAACAAAAATTGAGTTATTTGGTCATAACAAGGGGCGTTATGCATGGCAGCAAAAGAACACAGCATTCCAAGAAGAACACTCGCTACCCCCAGTAAAATTTGGTGGAGGTTCCATCATGCTGTGTGGCCAGTGCCGGTACTGGGAGAGGTTCCATCATGCTGTGGGGCTGTGTGGTCAGTGCCGGTACTGGGAGAGGTCCCATCATGCTGTGGGGCTGTGTGGTCAGTGCCGGTACTGGGAGAGGTCCCATCATGCCGTGGGGCTGTGTGGTCAGTGCCGGTACTGGGAGAGGTCCCATCATGCTGTGGGGCTGTGTGGTCAGTGCCGGTACTGGGAGAGGTCCCATCATGCCGTGGGGCTGTGTGGTCAGTGCCGGTACTGGGAGAGGTCCCATCATGCTGTGGGGCTGTGTGGTCAGTGCCGGTACTGGGAGAGGTTCCATCATGCTGTGTGGTCAGTGCCGGTACTGGGAGAGGTTCCATCATGCAGTGTGGTCAGTGCCGGTACTGGGAGAGGTTCCATCATGCAGTGTGGTCAGTGCCGGTACTGGGAGAGGTTCCATCATGCAGTGTGGTCAGTGCCGGTACTGGGAGAGGTTCCATCATGCAGTGTGGTCAGTGCCGGTACTGGGAGAGGTCCCATCATGCTGTGGGGCTGTGTGGTCAGTGCCGGTACTGGGAGAGGTCCCATCATGCCGTGGGGCTGTGTGGTCAGTGCCGGTACTGGGAGAGGTCCCATCATGCTGTGGGGCTGTGTGGTCAGTGCCGGTACTGGGAGAGGTTCCATCATGCTGTGTGGTCAGTGCCGGTACTGGGAGAGGTTCCATCATGCAGTGTGGTCAGTGCCGGTACTGGGAGAGGTTCCATCATGCAGTGTGGTCAGTGCCGGTACTGGGAGAGGTTCCATCATGCAGTGTGGTCAGTGCCGGTACTGGGAGAGGTTCCATCATGCAGTGTGGTCAGTGCCGGTACTGGGAGAGGTCCCATCATGCTGTGGGGCTGTGTGGTCAGTGCCGGTACTCGGAATCTGGTTAAAGTTGAGGGTCACATGGATTCCACTCAATATCAGCAGATTCTTGAGAAGAATGTTGAGGAATCACAAAGTTGAAGTTACGCCGGGGCTGGATATTTCAACAAGACAACAACCCAAAACACGGCTCGAGATCTACTTGGGGCATTTATGGAGAGGAACAAGTCCAATGTTCTGGAATGGCCATCCCAGTCCTCAGACCTGAATATCATTGAACATCGGTGGGGGGATGTGAAGTGGGCTGTCAATGATCGGCAACCATCAAACCCAACTGAACTGGAGATGTTTTGTGAGGAGGAATGGTCCAAAATACATTCATCCAGAATCCCGACACTCATTACAGGATATAGGAAGCGTCTAGAGGCCGCTATTTCTGCTCTACTAAATATTGATGGGATTTTTCTGTTGGGGTGCCCAAATTTATGCACCTGTCTAATTTCGTTTTGATGCATATTGCACATGTTCTGTTCATCCAATAAACCTCATTTCACTACTGAAATATTACTGTGTCCTTCAGTTATTTGATAGATCAAAATGAAATTGCTGATCCAAAACACCCAAATATTTATAAATGACAATCATGGAAATTGTCAGGGGTACCTATACTTTTGCATACGACTGTATAATCCATAACATGATAATCTGGGGAATAATCGGTGGAAGGTCCTAGAAAGCCAACACTTCAGGCAAGCTGATCCCTTGGAGGAAGAAGCCGACTCTTTTGGTTAAGAAGGGGGAAGCGCCTCTAAGTGTAGAATTAAAGTGGTTGTATTCCTAACAAAAAAAAAAAAAAGATTGTGTTCCTTTAAAGCAGGATAGACAGCATAGTGCTTGTAGTGTCATTTGTTCCTTTCTATGCTGCAAAAAACCTGGTTGATCCTGCCTGCTCCTGTGTCCCCCTGTGTGTGCTGACCACAGTAATCATGGCTGCTGATCCATCATACCGTGGTCAGGTTACGTGCCTCCATCATCCTGCTGCCCCCCCCCCCTCTGCCTGGGTTCGGTCTTATCTAGGCAGTTTGCCTTTGATACGTTTCTGCAGTGCTTTTTGCTGTGCGTTTTTGCAAATACGATTTTATAGCGATTTTGTCGCAATTATTGTTTTGCACTTTTTATGGGTGTTTTTGGACAATTTGATGTTCGGCAGATTGAAAAATGCAAATCGTGGCAAAAACACACAACATTCTTTTCTGCAGCTTCTTCGTTCGTTTTGCATTTTAAAAAGTCCAAAAAAAACGCAGCAGCTGAAAAAAGCACAGATGTGAACGTGTCCCATAGAAAACCATGAGAAATGGACTGTAGTGCGTTTCTGCAAAAAGCACCAAAAAGCACAGAGGTGTGACCTGAGCCTAATTCCAAGGAGCGGGCGGTCACGTGACCGCACAGCGGCGCTCTGAAATCAGGTATTGAGCTGCATAAATGTTATAAAACAAAGACGCTGCAATTATATCTTCCTATAAGAGGGCTCTAGGAAATAGGCGCAGTGACTTTCCAACCACTTTAAGGAACCGGTTTATTAAAAATCACAATTGGCCAATCTTGACGAAGGCGCGCGCATGCTGATAACAGCTATGGACATGCTCAGAAACATGTTGCTGTCCCGGTGACGTCATCACGCCTGCGCTGCGGTCCAAGTGCATTCCGGCTCTCTCCCCGGATGGTCCGGCTGGTGTCCTCTCCATCGATTGCTGGATACACCGATCGTCTCACTAGAGATGAGCGTCTGAGTCCCGGATCTTACCTATGATGAGCCTTCTATTCAGTTTTATAATTTGAGGGTCCAATTGGGATATTTTAATAAATGCGGTTACTTAAAGCGGAGTTCCACCCAAAAGTGGATGCTCCGCCTATCTGCCTCCTCCCCCCTCCACTGCCACATTTGGCACCTTTCGGGGGGGGACGTCACCACTTCCGGGAGACTGCGCCGCGGCAATCCCGGCCCCCTCCTCCGCCGCCATGCCAGTTAGGAAGTGCGTTGCGCTTTGCGCATGCGCAGTAGGGAGCTGGCTGTGAGGCCTAAAGGCTTCCCTTACCACGAATGGTGGTGGCAGCACCCAAGAGCCGAATGGAACATTGTCTGGGGTGCCAAGAACACGGAATCCCTGGACAGGTGAGAATATTACAAGTCAGCAGCCTCAGGAATTGTAGCCGCTGACTTTACATTTTTTGGTTGGGGGCGGAGCTCCTCTTTTTTTAGGCAATTATCGTGACAGCCAATCAATGAACATTTTCCCAAAGGAGGTAAGTTATGGCGTCTCCCGTGAAGCTTGAATTGTAATAATAGGGGTAGTAGTTGTGTCTCCCCAATGGAGAGTATAAATCTGAGGTTCCAACCCTTCCCTTCATTGTAAAAACAAACACAAAGAAAAATGACTCAGATATATCTTACAGCCGAGATCCAATCAAAGAGAAACTGAAGAGCCCCTTGAAAAAAAATAAAATAAAAAGCAGTTCTTCTTTTCCACCACTAGATGTCTTCAGTCTTCCAGGTTGAATGACAGCAGACTGAATGGCTGTCATGGACCCACCCACCAGTCACTCTGCTTTCTCCTGCTATCAGCAGGTTCCTGATTGGCAACTTATGCTGCTCTTCCATCTCACAGTCTGAGCTCTGCTGTACTGCAGGAGGCGGATACCAAGTCAGATTCAGGTACTGACACCGCTTGAATTTAAAAAAATATATTTAATCATGTATTAAAGTGATACACACTCTGTGTAATGTACATTCTCCTAACTCTGTATGGGGGTGACGGCTCTGTAAGTATTATTATTAAAAAAATAGGATTTTTATAACAGCTGACCTGTAAAATCCTTTTCTTGGAGTACATCACGGGACACAGAGCCACAGTAATCACTATGTGGGTTATAGGCCACCTTCAGGTGATGGACACTGGTACACCCTAAACAGGAAGTCCCCTCCCACCTCCCTATATAACTCCTCCCACCTCCCTATATAACCCCTCCCACTACTGGGAGTACCTCAGTTTTGTAGCAAAGTAATACACATGTATACCAGAAAGAGGGGCGGGACCTCTGTGTCCAGTGATGTACTTCAAAGAAAAGGATTTTACAGGTAAGCTGTTATAATAATCCTATTTTCTTATTGTACATCACGGGACACAGAGCCATAGTAATTACTGTGTGGGATGTCCCAGAGCAATGCTACCTGAGGGGAGGGGACACAACAAAAGTAGGGCACCAAGAGACCAGAGGACTTATACTGCACCCAAAGGAGATCTCCTCATGACCTTTTACCTCCACCTGATAGAATCTGGTAAATGTATGGACTGAAGACCAAGTTGAGGCTTTGCAGATCTGAGCCATGGAGGCCTGGTGATGCACCGCCCAGGAAGTGGAGTGCGCTTTTGATTTGAGAGGGTGGAATCCTCCTCTTTAAACCATAAGCCTGAACAGTTACTTGCGGAATCCATTTAGAAATAGTAGATTTTGATGCTGCCTGTCCTTTTTCTAGGACCTTCAGGCCAACAAAACATCAGTTTTTCGAATCTGAGCAGTCGCCTCCAAGTAGACCTTGAGTGCTCTCCCCACATCAAGAGAATGTAGTGATTTCCCTTCCGTAGAACAGGGTTCTGGGAAAAATGAAGGTAGAACAATATCCTGCTTTGGATAAAAACTAGACCTTCGGTAGAAAGATAGGATGAGGACGCAATACTACCTTATCCTTGTGAATAATTAAATATGGCTCCTTACAAGAAAGAGCAACCAACTCTGATACCCTTCTTGCAGAAGAAATGGCTACCAGAAAATTAGTTTCCTTGTCAAAAGGACCAAGGGAAAATATCATATCGGCTCAAAAAGGCTGTTTCAGTAATGCTGACAGAACTAAATTCAAGTCCCAAGGGTTCAGGGGTGACTTAACCGGAGGATTAAGCTGCGTTACTCCCTGAATAAGCTACAAACCAAAGAATGCGAAACAAGTGGTTGCTGTTTGTTTGCTGTTTGTTTTCTGTTTGCTGTTTGTTTGCTGGGTTGCATTTTTGGGGCTTTTCCTTTTAGTTTTTAATTTGCCTTTTGCTGTCACTTTTTAAATAGCTTTTTTTTTTTTTTTTTCTCTGGTTTCATCAGTCTATCAATTAAGGGGTGTGGTTATTTGCTCACAGGTGCCTATTTAACTGGTTGTAGGACTCAGTCTGAGCGTGCTCAGTCTGAGGCTGTGGAACTCGGTGTAAGTGGAGCTGGAATAAGTGGGAGTTAAAAAACCAGAGTTTAAAACAGGAGGTTATAACAGGGGTCATAGTACCTGTGTAGTGTGAGTATCTGAGTGTTGTCTGAGTAGTGTGTGTGGATCGTTAGTACTTGTGTATTGTGTACCTGTGTATTGTCTTGTTGAGTACCTGTGTATTGTCTTGAGTATTAGTGCCAGGAAGCTAGTTGTTAGGTAATTTGGACAGGGTAAAATCCCCAAATCCTCACTATATTTAATAGGTACGATGCCCGGCGGGTGTGGAGAGGCGACTCTTTGTACATCTTGCCGCATGTATGCGTTCCTTGATCATCCGATCGAGGGCGAATACTGCTGTGCAAAATGTAAGCACATTGTTTCCCTGGAAGCCCAGGTTCTGAATCTGGGGAAGCAACTGTCAGCACTGAGAAGTCCCTCCATACTAAAGGAGAGCCAGGAACGTACACGGCAGGTGCCGGCAGGGGCCAGCACAGAGGGGGTGGAGACAAAGAGGTGCCGGCACTAGCAAAGAGTAGATGGGTGACAGTCAGGAGGGGTAGAGGGGGAAGTGCCAGAGAGGCCGATCCAGGACTGGAGCATCCCAATAAGTACGCTCCATTGAGTGACATTGGTGTAACCAGTCAGGGACCAGCACTGCTGGAGATGAGGGACTCTCCTAGCTGCCAGGGGAAGAACTCCTCCAGTGAGAGTGGGGGGGCAGCAAAGGGAAAGGAAAGACAGATTCTGGTGGTAGGGGACTCAATTCTTAGAAGGACAGAGAGGGCAATCTGTAACCAAGACCTGAAGCGCCGAACGGTATGTTGTCTACCGGGCGCTCGGGTTCGGCACATCACGGATCTTGTGGACAGATTACTGGGAGGGGCTGGGGAAGACCCGGCTGTCATGGTGCACGTTGGCACCAATGACAAAGTCAGAGGCAGATGGAGTGTCCTAAAGAACGATTTTAGGGACTTAGGTGCTAAATTGAGGAAAAGGACCTCCAAGGTAGTGTTCTCAGGAATACTACCGGTACATCGAGCCACACCAGAGAGGCAGAGGGAGATTAGGGAAGTAAACAAGTGGCTGAAGAGCTGGTGTAGTAAGGAGGGGTTTGGGTTCCTGGAGGACTGGGCCGACTTCTCAGTCGGTATCCGGTACTATAGAAGGGACGGACTGCACCTAAATGAGGAGGGTGCAGATTTGCTGGGAATGAAGATGGCCAAAAAGTTAGAGGGGTTTTTAAACTAGGCGATGGGGGGGGAGGGTCCAAAGACAGTGATAGCCAGCGCGGAAGATATTCCAGAGGGTAGTATTGGGGGCATTAGTGGTAGTTTAACCAAAGCACAAAAACACAAGGTGAGTATAGTAGCAAGTCCTAGTTGCAATCTTGAAACACCCAATACGAGGACAATATGCGACCGGTCTAAACTATGTGGCATGTTCACCAATGCCAGGAGCATGGCAGACAAGATGGGTGAACTAGAGATACTGTTGTACAAGGAGGATTTGGATTTTGTGGGAATTTCAGAGACCTGGTTCAACAGCTCTCATGATTGGCTGGCAAACATTCAAGGGTATACCCTATACCGCAAGGATAGAGAGGGTAAAAAAGGGGGAGGGGTATGCCTATATATCAAGAATAATGTACAAGTGAATGTGAGAGATGACATCACTGAGGGAGCTAGAGAGGAGGTGGAATCTTTATGGGTAGAGCTCCAAAGGGATGAAGCTAAGGGGAAAATAATACTGGGAGTATGCTATAGGCCCCCTAAGCTGAGGGAGGAGGGGGAGGGGGATCTCCTATCACAGATTGGATTAGCAGCAAGGATGGGAAGTGTTATCATAATGGGGGATTTTAATTATCCAGACATAGACTGGGCGGAGGGAACCGCGCATTTATTTAAGGCTCGCCAGTTCCTTAATGTCTTGCAGGACAATTTTATGGGTCAGATGGTAGATGCACCAACTAGAAATAAAACATTACTAGATCTACTGATTACCAACAATACAGACCTGATCACGGATGTGGAAATACGGGGCAATTTAGGTAACAGCGATCACAGGTCAATTAGTTTCAGTATAAATCACACAAATAGGAAACATGAAGGGAACACAAAGACACTGAATTTCAAAAGAGCCAACTTCCCTAAACTACAAACCTTGCTAAAAGGCATAAATTGGGATAAAATATTAGGAACAAAGAATACGGAGGAGAGATGGGTTTGCTTTAAGAGCATATTAAATAAGGGCATTAGCAATGTATCCCATTGGGTAATAAATTTAAAAGAGCGAACAAACATCCTGGATGGCTTAACTCCAATGTAAAAATGCATATAAAAGCAAAGGAGAAGGCCTTCAAAAAATACAAGGTTGAGGGATCATCCTCAGCATTCAGACTTTATAAAGAATGCAATAAGAAATGTAAGGGTGCAATTAGGACGGCTAAGATAGAACATGAAAGACACATAGTGGAGGAGAGCAAAAAAAATCCCAAGAAATTCTTTAAGTATGTAAACAGTAAAAAAGGGAGGACAGACCATATTGGCCCCATAAAGAATGAGGAAGGACATCTGGTTACAAAGGATGGGGAGATGGCAAAGGTATTGAATTTATTCTTCTCCTCAGTCTTCACGAGTGAATCAGGGGGCTTCAGTAACCAAAACTGCAGTGTTTATCCTCATGACACAACACAGGAAGCACCTCCATGGTTAACAGAGGACGGAATTAAAATTAGACTTGAGAAACTTAACATTAATAAATCACCGGGACCAGATGGCTTGCATCCGAGGGTACTTAGGGAACTCAGTCAAGTGATTGCCAGACCGTTGTTCCTAATTTTTACAGACAGTCTACTGACTGGAATGGTACCAGCTGATTGGAGAAAAGCCAATGGAGCACCAATATTTAAAAAGGGCCCAAAATACATCCCTGGGAATTACAGACCAGTTAGCCTAACATCAATAGTATGTAAACTCTTGGAGGGAATGATAAGGGACTATATACAAGATTTTAGTAATAAGAATGATATCATTAGCAGTAATCAGCATGGATTCATGAAGAATCGTTCTTGCCAAACCAATCTATTAACCTTCTATGAGGAGGTGAGTTGCCATCTAGATAAAGGAAGGCCCGTAGACGTGGTGTATCTATATAAAGGAAGGCCCGTAGACGTGGTGTATCTGGATTTTACAAAAGCATTTGACACAGTTTCCCATAAACGTTTACTGTACAAAATAAGGTGCGTTGGCATGGACCATAGGGTGAGTACATGGATTGAAAACTGGCTACAAGGGCGAGTTCAGAGGGTGGTGATAAATGGGGAGTACTCAGAATGGTCAGGGGTGGGTAGTGGGGTTCCCCAGGGTTCTGTGCTGGGACCAATCCTATTTAATTTGTTTATAAACGATCTTGAGGATGGGATAAACAGTTCAATCTCTGTATTTGTGGACAATACTAAGCTAAGCAGGGCAATAACTTCTCCGCAGGATGTGGAAATCTTGCAAAAAGATCTGAACAAATTAATGGGGGAGGGGCGACTACATGGCAAATGAGGTTCAATGTAGAAAAATGTAAAATAATGCATTTGGTGGTAAAAATCTGAAGTCAATCTATAGACTGGGGGGAGAACCTCTGGGGGGATCTAGGATGGAAAAGGACCTGGGGGTCCTAGTAGATGATAGGCTCAGCAATGACATGCAATGCCAAGCTGCTGCTAACAAAGCAAACAGAATATTGGCATTAAAAAGGGGTCAACTCCAGAGATAAAACGATAATTCTCCTGCTCTACAAGACTCTGGTCCGGCTGCACCTGGAGTATGCTGTCCAGTTCTGGGCACCAGTCCTCAGGAAGGATGTACTGGAAATGGAGCGACTACAAAGAAGGGCAACAAAGCTAATAAAGGGTCTGGAGGATCTTAGTTATGAGGAAAGGTTGTGAGCTCTGAACTTATTCTCTCTTGAGAGGGGATATGATTTCATTGTATAAATACTGGACTGGTGACCCCACAATAGGGATAAAACTTTTTCGCAGAAGAGAGTTTAATAAGACTCGTGGCCACTCATTACAATTAGAAGAAAAGAGGTTTAACCTTAAACTACGTAGAGGGTTCTTTACTGTAAGAGCGGCAAGGATGTGGAATTCCCTTCCACAGGCGGTGGTCTCAGCGGGGAGCATTGATAACTTCAAGAAACTATTAGATAATCACCTGAATGACCGCAATATACAGGGATATGTAATGTAATACTGACACATAATCACACACACATAGGTTGGACTTGATGGACTTGTGTCTTTTTTCAACCTCACCTACTATGTAACTATGTAACTATGTAAGTGGTTGTTGAAATAATACCAATAAGGCCAAAACCTGTCCTTTGATAGTACTAAAGGCCAGCTTTATTTCTAACCCCATTCTAATCCCCAAGTCAAGAATTCTACCTATGACATACGTCCTGGGGTGCCAACCCCTGGATTCACACCAGGAGACATATGCCTTCCAGACTCTATAATCTAGGATTCTGGAGGCCGGCTTCCTTGCATAAATCAAGGTAAATCCACTGGACCTGACTGCCCATGCTTCTTCAGAATGTGGGTCTCAAGAGCCAAACCGTTACATTTAGCGTTTGTAAGGTAGGATGGAATACCGGACCTTGCGAGAAAAGGTCTGGCCGTGGTTGTAGGGTCCCCTACCACCATCTTTATGATCTCTGCATACCAAGATCTTCTGGGCCACAAGAATCACAGATTTCCCTTCCGGCTTGATCCTGGGAAGCAGTGGTGGAAGCAGCAGAATAGGAGGAAATGCATAAATCAGTGAGAACTGATTCCCCCGGAAATACTAAGGCATCTGTTCCGCATGCTAGCGGATCCCCTGTTCTTGACACAAAGTTGTCTATTCTCTTGTTGAACCTGGACACAAACAGATCTACGTCTGGGATCCTCCATCTTCGGCGCATTGCCAGGAGGATATCGGGGTGGAGGGGAGATTCTCCCGGGAACAACTGCTGGCGACTCAAGTAGTCCGCCTGCCAACTTTCTTATCCCAGAATGAAGACTTCCAATAGGCAAGGTACATTGTTTTCTGCCCAAGTTAAGATATGATTCACCTCTCTCTGAGCCGCACGACTTCTCGTGCCCCCCTTGGTGATTGATATAGGCCACTGCTGTGGCATTGTCAGATTGGATCCTGACAGGATAATTCTGTAACCCGAACGTCCAGGCCCTCAGGGCCAAGCACGCTGCCCGGATCTCTAGAATGTTGATGGGCAAGGTCATTGTTACCATCTTCCCGGTAACTAATAGGAAAGATTTCCCCTTCTGCAGATTCTTGGTTATCCCGGCGAACCCTGGAGACAGATACATTGGGAAATCCAGGGGCGGATCCAGAGTCTAGTCTCAGAAGGGGCACTGCCAGAAAATAAGTTTTTTGGGGGAATTTATCAGGCAAATGGCTGGTGTTGGCGCTTCAATCATCACAGCACCATGGTTGTTATGGTGTCAGGATGATTGAAGCGCATTATTTCTACTATTACATTGTTGTATAAAATAAAATAGTTCAACTCACCATAATGCAGAATCAGTGGGAGCCCCGAGCGTGTCACTTGCCACATCGCCTGCCACCAGATGCAGATTGTCACTTGCCACGTCACCTGCCACACATTGCGGATTGTCACTTTCCACGTCACCTGCCCCCAGATGCAGATTGTCACTTGCCTGCTACAATTGTCACTTGCCATGTCACCTGCCACCAGATGCGGATTGTCACTTGCCACGTCACCTTGCTACCAGATGCGGATTGTCACGTCGCCTGCCACACATTGCGGATTGCCACTTGCCACGTCACCTGCCACCAGATGCAGATTGTCACTTGCCATGTCGCCTGCCACCAGATGCGGATTGTCACGTCACATGCCACACATTGCGGGTTGTCACTTGCCACGTCGCCTGCCACCAGATGCGGATTGTCACTTGCCACGTCACCTGCCACCAGATGCGGATTGTCACTTGCCACGTCACCTTGCCACCAGATGCGGATTGTCATGTCACATGCCACACATTGCGGATTGTCACTTGCCACGTCACCTGCCACCAGATGCAGATTGTCACTTGCCACGTCGCCTGCCACCAGATGCAGATTGTCACTTGCCACGTCGCCTGCTACCAGATGCAGATTGTCACTTGCCACGTCACCTGCCACACATTGCGGATTGTCACTTTCCACGTCACCTGCCCCCAGATGCAGATTGTCACTTGCCTGCTACAATTGTCACTTGCCATGTCACCTGCCACCAGATGCGGATTGTCACTTGCCACGTCACCTTGCTACCAGATGCGGATTGTCACGTCGCCTGCCACACATTGCGGATTGCCACTTGCCACGTCACCTGCCACCAGATGCAGATTGTCACTTGCCATGTCGCCTGCCACCAGATGCGGATTGTCACGTCACATGCCACACATTGCGGGTTGTCACTTGCCACATCGCCTGCCACCAGATGCAGATTGTCACTTGCCACGTCACCTGCCACACATTGCGGATTGTCACTTTCCACGTCACCTGCCCCCAGATGCAGATTGTCACTTGCCTGCTACAATTGTCACTTGCCATGTCACCTGCCACCAGATGCGGATTGTCACTTGCCACGTCACCTTGCTACCAGATGCGGATTGTCACGTCGCCTGCCACACATTGCGGATTGCCACTTGCCACGTCACCTGCCACCAGATGCAGATTGTCACTTGCCATGTCGCCTGCCACCAGATGCGGATTGTCACGTCACATGCCACACATTGCGGGTTGTCACTTGCCACGTCGCCTGCCACCAGATGCGGATTGTCACTTGCCACGTCACCTGCCACCAGATGCGGATTGTCACTTGCCACGTCACCTTGCCACCAGATGCGGATTGTCATGTCACATGCCACACATTGCGGATTGTCACTTGCCACGTCACCTGCCACCAGATGCAGATTGTCACTTGCCACGTCGCCTGCCACCAGATGCAGATTGTCACTTGCCACGTCGCCTGCTACCAGATGCAGATTGTCACTTGCCACATTATCTGCCACACGTTGCGGATTGTCACTTGCCTGCTACAATTGTCACTTTCTGTTTCCCAGAGGGTGAGGCAGCAGATTACCAGTCAGGCAGCAGAGAGATGATGTAATCTCTCTGTTGCCCGTGGCTGCCTGCACAGTGAGGGTGGAACTGCAGGGATGCAGGGCGGGTGGTGAGAGATGATGTCATTTCTCTGCTCCCTCGCCCGCCGGCTCCCTGATTGGCCAGCAGCCCGGCCGCTCTCTGACTCTCACCCGCCCACTCTCTCAGACTGTCACCAGCCCGGCCGTCCACTCTCTCTCCCGCGGAGCCAGCTGCCTGCCCTCTCACCAGCATTCTCGGAGGGGGCAATTGCCCCGTTGCCCCCCCCCCCTGGATCCACCCCTGGGGAAATCTAGAGCTTGGATCTTCTTGTTCCAAGCCGATAAGATACTATTTTTTGCAGCAGCCTCAAATGAGACTGAGCATAAGGAACGGCTTCGATCAGCCACTATCTTTCCCAACAACCTCATGCAAAGTCAAATAGAAGGATTCTTCTTTGCCTTGACCACCTGATTCAGTTCCTTTATGGCCCTGATCTTCGCCTGGGGCAAGAATACCCTTTTCTGGGCTGTATCAATAATCAGACCCAGGTATTCTAATCTCCTTGGTAGTTTTTTTTAAGGAGGATTTCTCTAGGTTGAGAATCCAACCTAGGTATTCCAGACAGTTGACTGTGGATCATAATTTGGTCTAAGCGGGCTACCGACTGGTCTATCAAGAGCATATTGTCTAGGTAAGCTATAATCGTTATACCTTGGGCCCTTAATCCGGCTACAGGAAGGGCCAGGACCTTTGTAAATACTCGAGGTGCCGTAGCTAGACCGAAAGGTAGAGCTACAAACTGAAAACAAAGATTTTCTACCTTGAAACGTAGATATTTCTGGCGAGTGGGAAATATAGGTACATGGAGGCATGCATCCCTGATGTCTATTGATGCCAGAAGTTCTCCACCTTGTAGAACAAGGACCACTGATCAGATTGACTTCATGCAAAAAGAGCGGATATTCAGAAACCGGTTTAGATCTTTGAGATCTAGATTGGGTCCGACATACCCATTTGGTTTTGGTACTGTGAAAAGGTTTAAATAAAACCCCAATCCCTGCTCTTGCATGGGAACCACTAAGATCAATTCTTTGAGACAAAAGATGGTCCAATGCTTGAAAGAGAGACTTCTTTTCCTCTGGAATCTGAGAAAACGAGGAGACAGGGACTTTCGGAACTCAAGTTTGTACCCTAGAGTTTTTGAGGAAGTCGCCCATCTGCAGCCTACAGCACCTGGTATTCCCAGGTGGTCCCCCCATCCAGGTACTGACCAGGCCCGACCCTGCTTAGCCTCTGCCTAGCCTCTGAGATCAGACGAGATCGGGCACTTTCAGGGTGATGTGGCCGTAGGCTACCAGACCCGTGAGAACTGCAGAAGTCTTCCTCCCACTTCGAGCGAGCGGGGGCGCCCCCTCATAAGGGGGTTCTGGTTCCCCTCTTGAACTTGACAGCGGAGGCCGTCGTGACTACCTGGGAGGCAGATGCTCCTGGCACTGAAGAAGGAGCTTGTTTAAATGAAATAAGATTACTCCTCTTCCTAACTAGCAAAAGGGTACCTTTTCCACTAGAATTTTTTTGGATGTATTTATCCAAATCATCCCCAAACAGCTGTTCACCGAAGAGGAAAACTAGCCAGGAGCTTTGCATGATGCTTCGACTGACCAATCTTCCAACCACAAGATTCTATGCCTTTTTTTTATAATAGGAATTCCAACTTCTTATTGGTTGGATCCCTAAGCATACGAGCGTTGTCTACCGGACAAGTCAAACTTTCATTCGCAGAGGACAATTGCTGGTATCTCACACTTCTTAGTGAATTTTTCCTCCACAGGATAAAGTGTTATAGGAGGAATAGAATTCTTATCTGGGTGATCCCACTCAGGATATATAAACCTTTCCAGTAATTAATGGACAGGCAGCGCAGCTTGGGGAGGCTTTTAGTGAACCCAAACAAGAAGTGGGCATATCAACTGACTCAATGAAGAGTAGAAAAAATGCACCATCAATCTTCCAGATTGTGAAGCTGATCCCCAAGGTTTTTACCCCTCAGTAGAGGAGTCATGAGCCTCTCCATGGTCCCCTGAAAGAAATTCATCTTCTCCCGCCCCCAGATCCTCAGTTTGAGGGTCCCGGGTAATGGAAAGGGACCTGCCGCATTTTATCCCATTCTGGGATGTGATTAAAGCCGCTAGCCAATCCTATTATGGCTTGAGGAAAAACCCTCTCCAGTAATATAGACAGGGGCTGCAGTGTTGGAAACAATTGTAATATTAGATAGCCCTGATGGCTCACCGGCCACCCCTCTCAGGGGAGGAAGACATTGTAGAGAGGAGTTTAGGCTGCGTAGGGCTTGAAGAAGTCCCTTTTGAGCCCTTTTTGGGGTGTTTTTACTCCCCTTCTGACCATAGCCTGATGCACAAATGCAGAGGTACTACCAGAGAAAATCACATTCACTGCTATAATAATCCAGCAACTGCCGCTGCTATTAACACTCAGCCTGATGCTTCAGTAGATGGAATGTCTGTCACCTCTTACATGACCCTTTTTAGCTTTTGTGTCTCTCCGACAGCTGCAGTCAACAAAAAATAGAGCCTTTTAAAAGTACCCCTTTTCTAGACGTTGCTGCACGCCAACGCCGCGCTAAGCCACGCCCACTCGGTGTTCCCACCATGCCCCCCCTCCTCTTTTCAAAAAAGAGCGTTTTCCCACGCGAGCGCGGGCCTCCGATCCAACGATTGAGGCGATTTAGTTCGCATTTGCAGCGCTTTACAAATCATTCATTCATTCATTCAACGGGATCGGCGTGTGTGTGGGGGGAGGGCAGCGAAGTGGAGGGCTGTGACAAATCGCCGTACAGAGGCGGTGGAGAACGAAGCGGCATTTGCCGATCGTTCTTGCTTCTCCCTCTACTCAGAGAGAGGGGGAGAGCTTTTGTCCGGATGGGGGGTGTTTTTTAGAAAATAATTCCTCCCCAACATCTTACCGGAGTCCTGTGACTGCCAGCCGGAGGAAGCTGCAACTTCTGCTGACACAGCATGAGAAAGCATGAGAAGGTAGGTGCTCTATACAGCCCCCAGTGGTGACTTTTAGGCATGACAACATTTACTTTTAAAGGAGACAATTCATAAGAAACGTTAAAATTCCTTAGAAATTTCTTTACCTTTCCCGCCACAGGGATTTCTGTGGTAAAAAAAAACCAATCTTCACCCCTCACGGTGGTCTCTGTTTAAAAAGCCTTTAGGAACTGGAGTCCCTTTTTAAATAGGGGGTTCCACACTCCTGGACCCGTATAGCACCCCGCTAGGAAAAACTTATGGCTGAAAAAACCAAAAGCACCAGATCCCGGGCAACCCCAGCAAAGACCCGGCTCTCTTCATATACAACTGTCACATGACCCAACTCTCTCCATATACAACTGTCACATGACCCGACTCTCTCCATATACAGCTGTCACATGACCCGACTCTCTCCATATCCAGCCGTCACATGACCCGACTCTCTCCATATACAACTGTCACATGACCCGACTCTGTCCATATACAACGGTCACATGACCCGACTCTCTCCATATACAACTGTCACATGACCCGACTCTCTCCATATACAACTGTCACATGACCCAACTCTCTCCATATACAACTGTCACATGACCCGACTCTCTCCATATACAACTGTCACATGACCCGACTCTCTCCATATACAACTGTCACATGACCCGACTCTCTCCATATACAGCCGTCACATGACCCGACTCTCTCCATATACAGCCGTCACATGACCCGACTCTCTCCATATACAGCCGTCACATGACCCAACTCTCTCCTTTATACAGCCATCACATGACCCGACTCTCTCCATATACAACTGTCACATGACCCGACTCTCTGCATATACAGCTGTCACATGACCCGACTCTCTCCATATACAACGGTCACATGACCCGACTCTCTCCATATACAGCCGTCACATGACCCGACTCTCTCCATATACAGCCGTCACATGACCCGACTCTCTCCATATACAGCCGTCACATGACCCGACTCTCTCCATATACAGCCGTCACATGACCCGACTCTCTCCATATACAGCCGTCACATGACCCGACTCTCTCCATATACAGCTGTCACATGACCCGACTCTCTCCATATACAGCCGTCACATGACCCGACTCTCTCCATATACAGCCGTCACATGACCCGACTCTCTCCATATACAGCCGTCACATGACCCGACTCTCTCCATATACAGCCGTCACATGACCCGACTCTCTCCATATACAGCCGTCACATGACCCGACTCTCTCCATATACAGCTGTCACATGACCCGACTCTCTCCATATACAGCTGTCACATGACCCGACTCTCTCCATATACAGCCGTCACATGACCCGACTCTCTCCATATACAGCCGTCACATGACCCGACTCTCTCCATATACAGCCGTCACATGACCCGACTCTCTCCATATACAGCTGTCACATGACCCGACTCTCTCCATATACAGCCGTCACATGACCCGACTCTCTCCATATACAGCCGTCACATGACCCGACTCTCTCCATATACAACTGTCACATGACCCGACTCTCTCCATATACAGCCGTCACATGACCCGACTCTCTCCATATACAACTGTCACATGACCCGACTCTCTCCATATACAGCCGTCACATGACCCGACTCTCTCCATATACAGCCGTCACATGACCCGACTCTCTCCATATACAGCTGTCACATGACCCGACTCTCTCCATATACAGCTGTCACATGACCCGACTCTCTCCATATACAGCTGTCACATGACCCGACTCTCTCCATATACAGCTGTCACATGACCCGACTCTCTCCATATACAGCTGTCACATGACCTGACTCTCTCCATATACAACTGTCACATGACCCGACTCTCTCCATATACAACTGTCACATGACCCGACTCTCTCCATATACAGCCGTCACATGACCCGACTCTCTCCATATACAGCCGTCACATGACCCGACTCTCTCCATATACAGCCGTCACATGACCCGGCTCTCTCCATATACAGCTGTCACATGACCCGACTCTCTCCATATACAGCTGTCACATGACCCGACTCTCTCCATATACAGCTGTCACATGACCTGACTCTCTCCATATACAGCTGTCACATAGTTACATAGTTACATAGTAGGTGAGGTTGAAAAAAGACACAAGTCCATCAAGTCCAACCTATGTGTGTGATTATGTGTCAGTATTACATTACATATCCCTGTATGTTGTGGTCATTCAGGTGATTATCTAATAGTTTCTTGAAGCTATCAATGCTCCCCGCTGAGACCACCGCCTGTGGAAGGGAATTCCACATCCTTGCCGCTCTTACAGTAAAGAACCCTCTACGTAGTTTAAGGTTAAACCTCTTTTCTTCTAATTGTAATGAGTGGCCACGAGTCTTATTAAACTCTCTTCTGCGAAAAAGTTTTATCCCTATTGTGGGGTCACCAGTACAGTATTTGTAAATTGAAATCATATCCCCTCTCAAGCGTCTCTTCTCCAGAGAGAATAAGTTCAGAGCTCACAACCTTTCCTCATAACTAAGATCCTCCAGACCCTTTATTAGCTTTGTTGCCCTTCTTTGTACTCGCTCCATTTCCAGTACGTCCCTCCTGAGGACTGGTGCCCAGAACTGGACAGCATACTCCAGGTGCGGCCGGACCAGAGTCTTGTAGAGCGGGAGAATTATCGTTTTATCTCTGGAGTTGATCCCCTTTTTAATGCATGCCAATATTCTGTTTGCTTTATTAGCAGCAGCTTGGCATTGCATGTCATTGCTGAGCCTATCATCCACTAGGACCCCCAAGTCCTTTTCCATCCTAGATTCCCCCAGAGGTTCTCCCCCAGTGTATAGATTGCATTCATATTTTTGCCACCCAAATGCATTATTTTACATTTTTCTACATTGAACCTCATTTGCCATGTAGTCGCCCCTCCCCCATTAATTTGTTCAGGTCTTTTTGCAAGGTTTCCACGTCCTGCGGAGAAGTTATTGCCCTGCTTAGCTTAGTATCGTCTGCAAATACAGAGATTGAACTGTTTATCCCATCCTCCAGATCATTTATGAACAAATTAAATAGGATTGGTCCCAGCACAGAACCCTGGGGAACCCCACTACCCACCCCTGACCATTCTGAGTACTCCCCATTTATCACCACCCTCTGAACACGCCCTTGTAGCCAGTTTTCAATCCATGTACTCACCCTATGGTCCATGCCAACGCACCTTATTTTGTACAGTAAACGTTTATGGGGAACTGTGTCAAATGCTTTTGCAAAATCCAGATACACCACGTCTACGGGCCTTCCTTTATCTAGATGGCAACTCACCTCCTCATAGAAGGTTAATAGATTGGTTTGGCAAGAACGATTCTTCATGAATCCATGCGGATTACTGCTAATGATATCATTCTTATTACTAAAATCTTGTATATAGTCCCTTATCATCCCCTCCAAGAGTTTACATACTATTGATGTTAGGCTAACTGGTCTGTAATTCCCAGGGATGTTTTTTGGGCCCTTTTTAAATATTGGTGCTACATTGGCTTTTCTCCAATCAGCTGGTACCATTCCAGTCAATAGACTGTCTGTAAAAATTAGGAACAACGGTCTGGCAATCACCTGACTGAGTTCCCTAAGTACCCTCGGATGCAAGCCATCTGGTCCCGGTGATTTATTAATGTTAAGTTTCTCAAGTCTAATTTTAATTCCGTCCTCTGTTAACCATGTAGGTGCTTCCTGTGTTGTGTCATGAGGATAAACACTGCAGTTTTGGTTACTGAAGCCCCCCGATTCACTCGTGAAGACTGAGGAGAAGAATAAATTCAATACCTTTGCCATCTCCCCATCCTTTGTAACCAGATGTCCTTCCTCATTCTTTATGGGGCCAATATGGTCTGTCCTCCCTTTTTTACTGTTTACATACTTAAAGAATTTCTTGGGATTTTTTTTTGCTCTCCTCCGCTATGTGTCTTTCATGTTCTATCTTAGCCGTCCTAATTGCCCCCTTACATTTATTATTGCATTCTTTATAAATTCTGAATGCTGTGGATGATCCCTCAACCTTGTATTTTTTGAAGGCCTTCTCCTTTGCTTTTATATGCATTTTTACATTGGAGTTAAGCCATCCAGGATGTTTGTTCGCTCTTTTAAATTTATTACCCAATGGGATACATTGGCTAATGCCCTTATTTAATATGCTCTTAAGGCAAACCCATCTCTCCTCCGTATTCTTTGTTCCTAATATTTTATCCCAATTTATGCCTTTTAGCAAGGTTTGTAGTTTAGGGAAGTTGGCTCTTTTGAAATTCAGTGTCTTTGTGTTCCCTTCATGTCTCCTATTTGTGTGATTTATACTGAAACTAATTGACCTGTGATCGCTGTTACCTAAATTGCCCCGTATTTCCACATCTGTGATCAGGTCTGTATTGTTGGTAATCAGTAGATCTAGTAATGTTTTATTTCTAGTTGGTGCGTCTACCATCTGACCCATAAAATTGTCCTGCAAGACATTAAGGAACTGGCGAGCCTTAAATGAATGCGCGGTTCCCTCCGCCCAGTCTATGTCTGGATAATTAAAATCCCCCATTATGATAACACTTCCCATCCTTGCTTCTAATCCAATTTGTGATAGGAGATCCGTCTCCACTTCCTCCCTCAGGTTAGGGGGCCTATAGCATACTCCCAGTATTATTTTCCCCTTAGCTTCATCCCTTTGGAGCTCTACCCATAAAGATTCCACCTCCTCCCCAGCCCCCTCAGTGATATCATCTCTCACATTCACTTGTACATTATTCTTGATATATAGGCATACCCCTCCCCCTTTTTTACCCTCTCTATCCTTGCGGTATAGGGTATACCCTTGAATGTTTGCCAGCCAATCATGAGAGCTGTTGAACCAGGTCTCTGAAATTCCCACAAAATCCAAATCCTCCTTGTACAACAGTATCTCTAGTTCATCCATCTTGTCCGCCAGGCTCCTGGCATTGGTGAACATGCCACATAGTTTAGACCGGTCGCATATTGTCCTCGTATTGGGTGTTTCAAGATTGCAACTTGGACTTGCTACTATACTCACCTTGTGTTTTTGTGCTTTGGTTATCCTACCACTAATGCCAACAATACTACCCTCTGGAATATCTTCCGCGCTGGCTATCACTGTCTCTGGACCCTCCCCCCCATCGCCTAGTTTAAAAACCCCCTCTAACTTTTTGGCCATCTTCATTCCCAGCAGATCTGCACCCTCCTCATTTAGGTGCAGTCCGTCCCTTCTATAGTACCGGTTACCGACTGAGAAGTCGGCCCAGTCCTCCAGGAACCCAAACCCCTCCTTACTACACCAGCTCTTCAGCCACTTGTTTACTTCCCTAATCTCCCTCTGCCTCTCTGGTGTGGCTCGATGTACCGGTAGTATTCCTAAGAACACTACCTTGGAGGTCCTTTTCCTCAATTTAGCTCCTAAGTCCCTAAAATCGTTCTTTAGGACACTCCATCTGCCTCTGACTTTGTCATTGGTGCCAACGTGCACAGGTCTTCCCCAGCCCCTCCCAGTAATCTGTCCACAAGATCCGTGATGTGCCGAACCCGAGCGCCCGGTAGACAACATACTGTTCGGCGCTTCAGGTCTTGGTTACAGATTGCCCTCTCTGTCCTTCTAAGAACTGAGTCCCCTACCACCAGAATCTGTCTTTCCTTTCCCTTTGCTGCCCCCCCACTCTCACTGGAGGAGTTCTTCCCCTGGCAGCTAGGAGAGTCCCTCATCTCCAGCAGTGCTGGTCCCTGACTGGTTACACCAATGACACTCAATGGAGCGTACTTATTGGGATGCTCCAGTCCTGGATCGGCCTCCCTGGCACTTCCCCCTCTACCCCTCCTGACTGTCACCCATCTACTCTTTGCTAGTGCCGGCACCTCTTTGTCTCCACCCGCCTCTGTGCTGGCCCCTGCCGTGTACGTTCCTGGCTCACCTTTAGTATGGAGGGACTTCTCAGTGCTGACAGTTGCTTCCCCAGATTCAGAACCTGGGCTTCCAGGGAAACAATGTGCTTACATTTTGCACAGCAGTATTCGCCCTCGATCGGATGATCAAGGAACGCATACTTGCGGCAAGATGTACAAAGAGTCGCCTCTCCACACCCGCCGGGCATCGTACCTATTAAATTTAGTGAGGATTTGGGGATTTTACCCTGTCCAAATTACCTAACAGCTAGCTTCCTGGCACTAATACTCAAGACAATACACAGGTACACGACAAGACAATACACAGGTACACAATACACAAGTACTAACGATCCACACACACTACTCAGACAACACTCAGATACTCACACTACACAGGTACTATGACCCCTGTTATAACCTCCTGTTTTAAACTCTTGTTTTTAACTCCCACTTAATCCAGCTCCACTTACACCAAAGCTCCACCGCTTCAAACTGAGCACGCTCAGACTGAGTCCTACAACAAGTTAAATAGGCACCTGTGAGCAATTAACCACACCCCTTAATTGATAGACTGATGAAACAGAAAAAAAAAAAAAAAAAAAGCTATTTAAAAAGTGACAGCAAAAGGCAAATTAAAAACTAAAAGGAAAAGTCCCCAAAATGCAACCCAGCAAACACCAACAGACAGCAAACACACACTAACAGACAGCAGCAATACACACACCAACAGACAGCAGCAATACACACACCAACAGACAGCAGCAATACACACACCAACAGACAGCAGCAATACACACACCAACAGACAGCAGCAATACACACACCAACAGACAGCAAGACTTGTATACTCTAACACTTGTTTTTAACTCCCACTTAATCCAGCTCCACTTACACCAAGCTCCACCGCTTCAAACTGAGCCGACACTCTCCATATACAGCCGTCACATGACCCGACTCTCTCCCAGCCTGTCTGCAGGGAAACGTGAGAAGCTTCTAGTCCTCTGCTGCTGGTCACATGACCAACATAAAAAAAACAGCCTTTAAAATACAGAGTAAAAATAAATAATATCAGTCAAGGGTTATAAATCATCACACAAATATATATTTTAAATCAAATCTTTATTATTTTTTTGGCAAAAACATGGTGTGCGCGGATTTCTGCCAGTCACAGGCTGTGTCACGTCCCCCCAACCCTGTCTTAGAATAAGAGGGAGGTGAAGCCTCCATTAATCGACTTATAATATAATATAATATCCCGCCCCTATTGTGTTTAACCATTTAGTAAGCACTGAGGAGGCGGGAGAGAGTGGCCTGTAATTGTGTATACGCCCACATGTGTGACTCTATAGTCACATGGGCTGCTCAGATGTGATAGGGAGAAAATGCTCAGCATAGAAACTCACTGAGAACTGAGCATGTGCAGAGCTGCCACCACTGCCCTGCAAAATCCCTAGCTGCACTGGGGACATGGACAGAAGGGGGAGATAGAGAGCAGCGGTATCAACCAGGATCATTGCAGAATACAGAAGCGGAATGTCATAGTGATAAGTGAGGATGAACAGCTATGGAATACACCATTTATTGGGAGATATATGATGGGGGTTTAGTGATTAGTGAGCTGCGTTCATTCGTATCTTTCTCATCTGATTGGAGAACGGCTTCAAAGATTTGAATGAAACAACATTTTAAGTTGAATTTTCAGGAAGACTTTGTGAGATTCGGAATGACTGACAGGTAATATGAGTCAGATGAGGACATGGACTATACAATGGGGGATGGGTTCCTCATAAAGCACTAAGAAAGGACATTATGTTCCGGTAATGGAGAGAACGCAGAGATATTAGGTTGAGTGACTCCCGATGACTCAGCGAGGGGTGGAGATCACGAGCCTTCAATGAACAGGTAGGACAGGTAGGACATGGAATATACAAGGACATGTTCTGTGCTGTAATCATAGAACTGTAATGTAACCCAATAAATTCAGTGGTGTATTTAGGTTTTGTGCTGCCTGACTAAACTTGTGCACCCCCTAATTGAAATATGACCCACCCCTTCCTGTCAAGGCCACACCCCTTGTTGTTTAAGACCCGCCCTGAAATTTTCGAGTGGGGACACTAGTTCTGGGGGCCTGGGGGGGGGGGGGGGGGTGGATTCCCTTAATTTGCATAGATTTCCTCTCACTTCCTGTTTGGCTATGGGGCAGGAAGTGAAGGGAAATCTCTGCAATGGGACAGGGATGGTAAAAAATAAACTGACAGGGGTTATAACCCTCCCTTACTCTATCCAAAATGAAAAAAAAAAAAGTGTTGCCTATAGTTCTACTTTAAGAACAAATTTCTGATAATTTTATGGAGAGGACTATGAAGATCTAACCATGACAATGGTGCAGCAGAAAACACATAGCACAGTGAGGAAGGTTTGTGGTCCAGGATGAGAGGACAGTCAAAATGAGAAGCACCCCCCCCCCCCCCCCCCACAGTTGTGGAATGCCCGCCGCCCGCATACAGGAAGCAGTGAGGCCGTTTTATGGGGGCACTAGACTCATTTTCCTTTCAGCCCAGTCTGCCCCATAAGACTGGCGCTACAATAACAGTGTAGCGAAAGTGGGCGGGGACTCTTTCCGTGCTGCCCCCCTGCAAAGTGCTGCCCTAGGCCTGGGCCTTGTCGGCCTAGGCTAGGATACAGCATTGAATAAATTATCAGCTATAATGTATCAATAAAACCAATGTCATATACAGCAGGAGTGGGTGGATCTAATTTATTGCACCCATGGAAAAGGAACATATTGGGAGTGGATGGGGACATTTCTGTGGATGTCTGTCTGGCCTCTAACAGTCAGCCACATGTGGAAGAATACTAACAACTAGGACCTGTGTGGGACTCCTCCTACTCTGCATGTCGTAGCTGAATAAGTGTGAACAAGGGGAGAAAGCTGCGCTCTACTGGTGCAATAGAAGTATTTCATGATGTGCACCGGTTATAGGATCCCTGAGGACTCCTAGGACCTCCACCACCTCCAGAGTTCCCGGTAATGAGACTGGGTGTGTCCTCTGACCAGAAGGGTATTCTGTCTCCAGTGTTTGGAGTGGCTGGTGATGCGACTTTCTGCCAGCTACCTGAGAGCTAAAAGGGCAATGATACTTACCTGCCAGTTACCTGTTGTTCAGAGTTTGACTCAGAATGACCTGACTACTCTCCTGCCAGTTACCTGCCTCAGCACCTGCCTCAACCTGACTGCCATCTCATTTGCTGCCTGCCTCGACCCCTGCCTGCACCTGACTGCCATCTCATCTGCTGCCTGCCTCAACCCATGCCTGAACCTGACTGCCATCTCATCTGCTGCCTGCCTCAACCCCTGCCTGGACCTGACTGCTCTCTGATCTGCTGCCTGCCTTGACCCCTGCCTGCTCTCTCGTCTGCTGCCTGCCTCGACCCCTGCCTAGACCTGACTGCCATCTCATCTGCTGCCTGCCTCAACCCCTGCCTGGCCCTGCCTGCCATCTCATCTGCTGCCTACCTCGACCCCTGCCTGGACCTGACTGCTCTCTCATCTGCTGCCTGCCTCGACCCCTGCCTGGACCTGACTGCTCTTTTGTCTGCTGCCTGCCTCGAGCCCTGACTTGACCTGAATAATCTATTGCCTGCTGCTAGCCTCCACCTCAACTGGCCCTAACTTCTCTCTCATCTGCTGCCTGCCTCGACCTCTGCCTGGATCTGACTGCTCTCTCATCTGCTGCCTGCCTCAACTCCTGCCTGGACCTGACTGCTCTCTCATTTGCTGCCTGCCTCAGCCTGACTGCTCTCTCACCTGCTGCCTGCCTCAACCCCTGCCTGGACCTGACTACCATCTCATCTGCTGCCTGCCTCAACCCTTGCCTGGACCTGACTGCCATCTCATCTGCTGCCTGCCTCAAACCCTGCCTGGACCTGACTGTCATCTCATCTGCTGCCTGCCTTGACCCCTGCCTGGACCTGACTACCATCTCATCTGTTGCTTGCCTCAAACCCTGCCTGGACCTGACTGCCATTTCATCTGCTGCCTGCCGCAAACCCTGCCTGGACCTGACTGCCATCTCGTCTGCTGCCTGCCTCAACCCCTGCCTGGACCTGACTGCCATCTCATCTGCTGCCTGCTTCAACCCCTATGGACCTGACTGTTCTCTCATCTGCTGCCTGCCTCAACACCTGCCTGGACCTGACTGCCATCTCATCTGCTGCCTGCCTCAACCCCTGCCTGCCATCTTATCTGCTGCCTACCTCGACCCCTGCCTGGACCTGACTGCTCTCTCATCTGCTGCCTGCCTCGACCCCTACCTGGACCTGACTGCCATCTCATCTGCTGCCTGCCTCCACCCCTGCCTGGACCTGACTGCTTTCTCATTTGCTGCCTGCCTCGACTCCTGCTTGGACCTGACTGCTTTCTCATCTGCTGCCTGCCTCAACCCCTGCCTGGCCCTGACTGCCATCTCATCTGCTGCCTGCCTCAACCCCTGCCTGGACCTGACTGCTCTCTAGTCTGCTGCCTGCCTCAACCCCTGCCTGGACCTGACTGCTCTCTCATCTGCTGCCCGCCTGGACCTGACTGCTCTCTCATCTGCTGCCTGCCTCAACCCTTGCCTGGCCCTGACTGCCATCTCATCTGCTCCCTACCTCGACCCCTGCCTGGACCTGACTGCTCTCTCGTCTACTGCCAGCCTCCACCTGCCTGGACCTGACTGCTCGCTCGTCTACTGCCTGCCTCAACCCCTGCCTGGACCTAACTGCCATCTCATCTGCTGCCTGCCTCGACCTCTGCCTGGACCTGACTGCTCTCTCATCTGCTGCCTGCCTTGACCCCTGCCTGGACCTGACTGCTCTCTCATCTGCTGCCTGCCTCGACCTCTAGCTGGACCTGACTGCTCTCTTGTCTGCTGCCTGCCTCGACCCCTGCCTGGACCTAACTAATCTATTGCATGCCACTAGCCTCAAACCTGACTTACCCTGACTTCTCTCTTACCTGCTGCCTGCCTTAAACTTTGGAACTGACTACACTTTAACTCTTGCCTGCCTTGACCCCTGCCTGGACCTGACCTCTCTCTCATCTTCTGCCTGCCTTAACCTCTGCTTGCACCTGACTACTCTTTTTCCTGCCTCAACCTGGCTCGGAACTCTTTAACCTGCTGCCTGCCTCGACCCTTGTCTGGACCTGACTACTCTCTCACCTGTTTGCCTTGTTCCCTCCACCCCCGCAAAATCTCTACCCCGTAGACCTTCTGTTCACTCCCCTGGTGGGGCAACCTTGAGCTCTGACGCGGCTGGGCACTGTGCTCTGTATATTCCCACCATCCCTGTGCTGAGTTCTCGGGTCTGTACACCCGCAGTGCCCATTATGAGGGGTTAATTTTGTTTATTGAAAAATCTTACAAACAACAACTTATACACAATAAAACCATAATAAATAAATAAAACATATTTACAAAATAATTGAATATGATAATACAAAACAAGAACATTATAAATGGTACAAACCAAATTGCGCACAACACAATCCCTAGGGGAGAGCCAGACTAAGGAACATCACCGTCACCATGCATGTAGCCTTTTATCAAAAATATATTTCATCTTGAAAATCTAGGAGTGAAACTCCTCTCCTCATTACCTCTTATTTAGTGGCCACCAGTGTATAGGATGTATCCCTTTCAGTTCTCCCACATAGAGGAGTTCGGCTCCCATGGTTGAGACAAAGGATCTTCCATTCTATTACTAGTGTAGGACCCACTAATTTGGGGTACTTTGTCGCAGTAAGTGGGCTTAGCACTATATGACCATATAGTGTGACGAAACCCCCGTATTTTATGAATATGTTCAGGTGTTTTTAAATAGCCCTGCAGGAAATGTCATTCTTGTATGTGTGCGCTGTAAAATATTTTGTACTGTTTGTAGGTCTTATAGCAGCACCATCTTGAAATTAAACGCATTGTATGGTATTCCACCCAAATATGTTCTTGTATAGAAGGATTGGACACATTCTTGGTAACTGAAACCTTACCTACAGACTGGGAAGACACTGATACATTGGGTATTGGCACAGACTGGGGCACCACGGACTGGGAAGACACAGACACATTGGGTATTGGCACAGACTGGGGCACCACAGACTGGGGAGACACAGACACATTGGGTATTGGCACAGATTGGGGCACCACAGACTGGGGAGACACAGACACATTGGGTATTTGACACAGACTGGGGCACCACAGACTGGGGAGACACAGACACATTGGGTATTGGCACAGACTGGGGCACCACAGATTGGGGAGACACATTAGGTATTGGCACAGACTCAGATGGACTCACAGGCACTCCAGCTGCTGAGCTCTGAGCATCCTCCATGTCCATGCGGAAGAACTCTCATGAGCTCAGGATTGTTGTGCATTGCCTCAGGACACTGACTGTAAGGATGTCCCACCGCATTGCACAGATTGCACCTGATAATATTACAATCCTTTGCCAAATGTCCTATACCCTGACACAGAGAGCACTTCATCACCGGACAGGAGGATGCAAGATGTCCTTTATCACCACACTTATTGCAGAGCTTTGGCTGGCCTGGATAGAAGATGGTCAGCCTGTCCCTCCCCAGGAAAGCCGAGGATGGCAGATGCTGGACAACATTGTCAACGACCTTTAATTTTAGCTGCACAGACCATCCCCCCGTCCATATTCCCCGATCGTCCAAAATCTTTTTTAGGGGGCTCAGGACGTCTCCATACCTCATCAACCATACAGATAAATCCCCTTGTGGTATGGACTCATTACGGACAAGAATTGTCACCATTTTAATGAGGGGCTGGCGTGATACAAGCTTTGGGATGAGCCCTTTCCAGTCCGGCAGGCCCCTACACACGTGTTCTTACTTCTCCTAAAATTTGTCCAAAGACTCCGGACGGATAAAGGACAAATCATATTCATAGGAACCTGCCGGACTGATCAGGGCGAAGATATCTGTGGGTGTAAACCCCATCTGTAGAATCTTATCCACCACTGTCCTCCTATGTGGGGGGATTCCACCGCCCTCCCATTTTAATTAAACAACATTCCTCTTTTTAAACATGGAGGAAGATAAAACATTTCCATATTCCTTCCCTGCTTGCTCCCCCTTCCCAGATTCGGTAGCAGCAACACCAGCATAAGTTTTCCTTACACCACCAGCATTTGCAGTCTTGTCCTTATACACAAACCTGCTGGCAGAGAGTCTGAATCAGCTGGGATAGCAGTCTTCTGATTAGCAGAGGCAGGACCCGCCCTCTCCCCCTGCTCTGAACACTCAGCTTCTCTCCTGGGATCAATCACAGTCTTAATTACTGCAGACTCCTGGAGAGTTGTAGCACTACTGCACCCAGCATCTCCTCCACCATTCACAGGAACAGCCACTGTGTCTGGTCCAGGCAAATTCTCTGTATTGTCCATGGAGCTCCTCACTGCAGACTCTTCCCCCAGAAGCTGACCAGTTCCCAGTTCACCAGTTCAATCTGAAGCTTTGTTTTCACAAGGTAATTCAGACTGGATTTCATGCTGCACATTGTCTATGGGTCTGGGCTGACTGCCCGTAGCACTACAACCCTCAGCAAGCTCATTGTCATTAATAAAGTCCACATCACAATCCTGCACACACACACTGGACCTGCTGTGTTGTTACCTTTGCGATGTCATGGCTGACAGTGGGATCAGACTTCCCCCCAGCTGCTGTAGACTTCATGGTGGATCTTGCTCTCGCTACAGGTCTCCGTTTCACAGGGCGAGGAACGGTGTCCATCTTCTCATCATCTGGGGAATCCGCACCCGGAGGGGATTCCAGCTTACAGATGAATTCCAGCATGCCAGTACCTTCAACCTCCTGTTTAGATGTTCCATATTGCTGCTGCGGAAGGAGGGGTACAGAGGCCTCCACCATTGAGGGCTCAGCAGATGTCTGAGGTGTTGAAGAGCTGGGCTCATCCTCCGGGCCCACTTTCTCACTCTCTGCTGACTCTGTCTGTACCTGCATCTCCTCACTGGTTGGGTCAATTTCCATGCAGGAAGCGGCTCCTCTCCTCATTCAGTTGAATCGTTCCTCATTTTTATATTTTTCTTTAAATATACCACTATTCTCCTTCAGAGAACTCACCAGTTCCTTCTGCTTCCTCACAGCTTGTTCCAAGTCCTTCAACTCAGGCCTCAGAGCCGGTCTTTTCTTGCTGTATAGTTTGGCACAAATCTGTTTTTTCTTCATAAATTCAGCCATCAAAATCAACAATTTCTCCTCTTCCTTCTCAATCCGCTTCAGCTTACCGACAATCCTCCGTCTAAATGCAGACAGGAACTCATCACTCCTTGGGCCAGGCCCAGTATCTTCCACAGGCCTAGCCAGGGAGCCCCCGCCAGGGTCCTCCCCAGGATCCAGCATTCCTCCTGGGGCAGAGGAGCAACTCTAGTTGCCTGTGCTGAGTTCCCGGGTCTGTACACCCGCTGTGCCCATTATGAGGGGTTCTCACCATCCCTGTGCTGAGTCCCCGGGTCTGTACACCCGATGTGCCCATTATGAGGGGTTCTCACCATCCCTGTGCTGAGTTCCCGGGTCTGTACACCCGCTGTGCCCATTATGAGGGGTTCTCACCATCCCTGTGCTGAGTTCCCGGGTCTGTACACCCGCTGTGCCCATTATGAGGGGTTCTCACCATCCCTGTGCTGAGTTCCCGGGTCTGTACACCCGCTGTGCCCATTATGAGGGGTTCTCACCATCCCTGTGCTGAGTTCCCGGGTCTGTACACCCGCTGTGCCCATTATGAGGGGTTCTCACCATCCCTGTGCTGAGTTCCTGGGTCTGTACACCCGCTGTGCCCATTATGAGGGGTTCCCACCATCCCTGTGCTGAGTTCCCGGGTCTGTACACCCGCTGTGCCCATTATGAGGGGTTCTCACCATCCCTGTGCTGAGTTCCCGGGTCTGTACACCCGCTGTGCCCATTATGAGGGGTTCCCACCATCCCTGTGCTGAGTTCCCGGGTCTGTACACCCGCTGTGCCCATTATGAGGGGTTCCCACCATCCCTGTGCTGAGTTCCCGGGTCTGTACACCCGCTGTGCCCATTATGAGGGGTTCTCACCATCCCTGTGCTGAGTTCCCGGGTCTGTACACCCGCTGTGCCCATTATGAGGGGTTCCCACCATCCCTGTGCTGAGTTCCCGGGTCTGACCTGTGACCCTGACCGGTACACCCGGTACACCTCCGTACCCCCGGTACACTCGGGCTGAACATCAGCTGATTTATGGGGGTTCCAGAGATACCGGCTGACATTCGGTGTCCCAGGTGTACAGGTCTCGATCTCACGATCGGCTTCCGTTGAGCGAGTGTGCTGGAAAAGCAGCAACCTTTTGCCATCCAATCAGCGCTTGCAGCCAATGGCAACGACCGGTGTGTTCTGGGGGGGAGGTCAGCATGGAGATCGCTGTACGAACATCGCATAGTTAGTACAGCGAGCTCCTCGTGAGGCCTCTGGGTTGAATGAAAAGAAACTGAACGTGTGTACCCGCCGTTACCCCGACACCGATCACTGCAGATAGATTGTATCTTTATTTTATTCTGTTTCCTCCTCTAGTATACAATGTATCATTTTCTCACATGAGTGGGCTGCCCAATAACTGATCACTGCGTCATCCAATCACAGTCTAGCACAGCAATCAGGTGGTCGGGAACTGCTCCTCCTGGTTAGTACAGTAGCTGTCTGTGATTGGTCGATCTCTATGCGCTGTGATTCCAGCACACAGTAGGGTATATATGTGGCCCTACGCACGGCAAGAAGGGGTTAAAGTTTTTTGTGTTCGGAGTTCAGCTTTAAAGTGGTGATAACTCCAAAAGCAAACATTAATTATATCGCAGCGTACCAATTCTTAGATGTGATAGCTGCATTAGTTTTCTTTTTTAGGCTTTCTTTCCTTTATTTTCACCTGGAGAACCAGCCAGTGACGTTTCTGGTTTTGGGTTTCGTTTCCATGCGACTTTCAGTGATTACAATAAATCCCAATGTCGCTGACAATTCCCTTCCGTCTATTTTTACATGATATTTACATTGTAACAAAGTTGTGCCTTTGATGTCCTCGGCTCCGCCCACCCTCGCCCTTCGCTGTCATTTCCTGATCTCATACTTGGCTGGGTTCTCACTTCTGGGATCCTGACTGTATCAGGGAGGGGCCACAGCCAGAGAGAGAGGTGGGGGGGACAGGCAGGAAGGAGCAGAGGGAACAGGCAGACTCACATCGCTTGGATCTCAACCCTTTACTGACGATAAAGTCCTCTCGACTCATGGAGAACGCTCACTAAGGATCCCTCTAAGGAGTGCTAGAAGTTTTGGTGGCTCGCTGTTGGATAAACCGGGCTGAACAAGTTTTTGGAAAAATGTGCCAAAGCGTCTTTCCGAGTGTTCGGTGGAAATAATAAGAACAGGCGGTGGGGGAGGGAAACCTCGAAAATGAGAGCCTTCTTCTTTCTGGTGAGTGGAGATTTCGTTCTGATGGTCACAATGGGTTCCTGTTGCAGGTGTTTAGTTTCAGGTACAACCTCCATATACAGAACCCGATACCCATGGTGGATCCCCAGGAAGGGAAGTAAAAAAGAACTTGGATTATGCTTTATTAAAGGGGTGGTTGCCTTTCTCTGGATCCACCATAGATATGGGGTTCCGTATTTGGAGGTTGTGCCTGAAACCTTTCTTTCTGCCTAAAGTTCTGTATATTAAGGCTTTTTATTGATTTTTTCTGCTGTCTTCATGGTGGTGGATCTCTGTACGCCGCCATGGAGAGGCACCAAGAAAGGAAAATTACATTATGTATTTGATACAATTTTCAATTTTTCTGTTGGTTGAACTAGGTGGGCTTGTGTCTTTTTTTCAACCTTACAATGTAATTAGCTTTGGTGGGGCCACACAGCATAACCATGATGTGGCCCCTCTGCCTCTCGAATCTTCATCTCGAAGGAAGGTTCTCCAGTGACTTCAATTTTTAATGTCAACTCTGTATCTCAACCTTTTCAACCCAGAGGAACCCTTCAAATACCTTTCTGGTCTCAGGGAACCCTCTGCTAAAACTGATTATATCTACAACTCATGATTGCATGGTTACATTGGTGGTCAGTGAGAAGAATGTTCCTTACATTGGTGGTCAGTGAGAAGAATGTTCCTTACAGTGGTGGTCAGTGAGAAGAATGTTCCTTACATTGGTGGTCAGTGAGAAGAATGTTCCTTACATTGGTGATCATTGAGAAAAATGTTCCTTACATTGGTGATCAGTGGGAAGAATGTTCCATACATTGGTGATCAGTGAGAAGAATGTTCCTTACATTGGTGATCAGTGAGAAGAATGTTCCTTACATTGGTGATCAGTGAGAAGAATGTCCCTTACATTGGTGATCAGTGAGAAGAATGTCCCTTACATTGGTGATCAGTGAGAAGAATGTTCCTTATATTGGTGATCAGTGAGAAGAATGTTCCTTACATTGGTGATCAGTGAGAAGAATGTTCCTTATATTGGTGATCAGTGAGAAGAATGTTCCATACATTGGTGATCAGTGAGAAGAATGTTCCTTACATTGGTGATCAGTGAGAAGAATGTCCCTTACATTGGTGATCAGTGGGAAGAATGTTCCTTACATTGGTGATCAGTGAGAAGAATGTTCCTTACATTGGTGATCAGTGAGAAGAATGTCCCTTACATTGGTGATCAGTGGGAAGAATGTTCCTTACATTGGTGATCAGTGAGAAGAATGTTCCTTACATTGGTGATCAGTGAGAAGAATGCTCCTTACATTGGTGATCAGTGAGAAGAATGTTCCTTACATTGGTGATCAGTGAGAAGAATGCTCCTTACATTGGTGATCAGTGAGAAGAATGTTCCTTACATTGGTGATCAGTGAGAAGAATGTTCCTTACATTGGTGATCAGTGAGAAGAATGTCCCTTACATTGGTGATCAGTGAGAAGAATGTTCCTTACATTGGTGATCAGTGAGAAGAATGTTCCTTACATTGGTGATCAGTGGGAAGAATGTTCCTTACATTGGTGATCAGTGAGAAGAATGTTCCTTACATTGGTGATCAGTGAGAAGAATGCTCCTTACATTGGTGATCAGTGAGAAGAATGTTCCTTACATTGGTGATCGGTGAGAAGAATGTTCCTTACATTGGTGATCAGTGAGAAGAATGTTCCTTACATTGGTGATCAGTGAGAAGAATGTCCCTTACATTGGTGATCAGTGAGAAGAATGTTCCTTACATTGGTGATCAGTGAGAAGAATGATCCTTACATTGGTGATCAGTGAGAAGGATGTTCCTTACATTGGTGATCAGTGAGAAGAATGTCCCTTACATTGGTGATCAGTGAGAAGAATGTTCCTTACATTGGTGATCAGTGAGAAGAATGTCCCTTACATTGGTGATCAGTGAGAAGAATGTTCCTTACATTGGTGATCAGTGAGAAGAATGTGCCTTACATTGGTGGTCAGTGGTGAGAATGTTCCTTACATTGGTGGTCAGTGGGGAGAATTCCTTGTGGTCCTCACAGCAAATGTTCAGAGGATTCCAAAATATATATAACATACTTTTATTGCTATGCATTTTCTAATTCTATTGCTACCTTCATAGGTCACTGTGTAGCCAGGTATTGATGGGCCCCTGGGCATGTGCCCCATGGGAGTAGTAGTGTCTGCGACACCCTTTAGGCCCCATATTGGGTCTCATAGCTGTAGCGTAGCCTATGGCATCCTTGGGGTCCCATATTGACACTGTTGTCCCAGAGCTTTAGGCAGGACCCTCCCCACAACAGAGCCGGATGGGTTAGCTGAGACTTGTAGTTATTCAGTAGCTACAAGTTGAACGCACCAGACTGTGTAGTTCTGCTAATTGTACTTATTGTATATAAAACATCCAAAAAAAAAAAAAAAACGTTACTGCACAAAAAAAAAAAAAAAAAATCATAAAATGGCCATATTTAATAAAAAATCTTTCTCAGAGTTATATTTTTATTCCATCAATAACCAGCAATCCTATTTTATGAGGAGTTTTAACCAGAATTCGATCAATAGTAAAAATAAAATAACAAAAATATAAAATAAAATAAAGCAGCAGATAGGAGGAATGATTTGTCAGTCGGTGTTTTCTCTCTGGACTGGATGATTCTGGTTTTCGCTCGGCAGGTTTGCTCTGCCACTTGTTGTAGAAAGAGTCTCTGTTTCCTGAATTAGGAAATCTCTTTTACGGGAAGCCCTGTGATGACATTGGGTGTTGTGGCCCGGCCCGGCACAGAGTACAGAGTGTGTCAGGGCCACCCCCCCACCCCCCCATCATCGCTCGCCCCCAGCATCGCTCGCTCTACTTTACTGGCTCATACATCAAAGGTCGACATTTTTGTCATTTTTTTAGTTCAGGGCGAATTAATAATTTATCAAAACTCCCAAATGAGGAAGGAAAAATTTGTATTAGAAAAGAGAAACAGAAAAGTGCCGGGAGAAGAAAGGCCGAGTTCTCCATCGAGTCTGTTTTTCTGTTTTTTGTTTTTGTTGTTTTTTTTTTTTGTTTGTTAATTTGTCTGAGTAGAGATCTATGTTTGTGCCAAACATGTTTGAATCCACTTACTGCTGATTGTCTCACTACCTCTGATGGAAATTTATTCCCACCACAACTACTAACAACTGGTGACCCCTCTAGTGATATAAAGATCTATATAGAGGAATCAGGACCTCCTTCCTCCTGCTGGTGACCCCTCTAGTGATATAAAGATCTATATAGAGGAATCAGGACCTCCTTCCTCCTGCTGGTGACCCCTCTAGTGATATAAAGATCTATATAGAGGAATCAGGACCTCCTTCCTCCTGCTGGTGATCCCTCTAGTGATATAAAGATCTATATAGAGGAATCAGGACCTCCTTCCTCCTGCTGGTGATCCCTCTAGTGATATAAAGATCTATATAGAGGAATCAGGACCTCCTTCCTCCTGCTGGTGATCCCTCTAGTGATATAAAGATCTATATAGAGGAATCAGGACCTCCTTCCTCCTGCTGGTGACCCCTCTAGTGATATAAAGATCTATATAGAGGAATCAGGACCTCCTTCCTCCTGCTGGTGACCCCTCTAGTGATATAAAGATCTATATAGAGGAATCAGGACCTCCTTCCTCCTGCTGGTAGTCCCTCTAGTGATATAAAGATCTATATAGAGGAATCAGGACCTCCTTCCTCCTGCTGGTGACCCCTCTAGTGATAGGAAGATCTATATAGAGGAATCAGGACCCCCTTCCTCCCGCTGGTGACCCCTCTAGTGATCTATATAGAGGAATCAGGACCTCCTTCCTCCAGCTGGTGATCCCTCTAGTGATATAAAGATCTATATAGAGGAATCAGGACCTCCTTCCTCCTGCTGGTGACCCCTCTAGTGATATAAAGATCTATATAGAGGAATCGGGACCTCCTTCCTCCTGCTGGTGACCCCTCTAGTGATATAAAGATCTATATAGAGGAATCAGGATCTCCTTCCTCCAGCTGGTGATCCCTCTAGTGATACAAAGATCTATATAGAGGAATCGGGACCTCCTTCCTCCTGCTGGTGACCCCTCTAGTGATATAAAGATCTATATAGAGGAACACGGACCTCCTTCCTCCTGCTGGTGATCCCTCTAGAGATATAAAGATCTATATAGAGGAACACGGACCTCCTTCCTCCTGCTGGTGATCCCTCTAGTGATATAAAGATCTATATAGAGGAATCAGGACCTCCTTCCTCCTGCTGGTGACCCCTCTAGTGATATAAAGATCTATATAGAGGAATCAGGACCTCCTTCCTCCAGCTGGTGATCCCTCTAGTGATATAAAGATCTATATAGAGGAATCAGGACCTCCTTCCTGCTGGTGACCCCTCTAGTGATATAAAGATCTATATAGAGGAATCAGGACCTCCTTCCTCCTGCTGGTGATCCCTCTAGTGATATAAAGATCTATATAGAGGAATCAGGACCTCCTTCCTCCTGCTGGTGACCCCTCTAGTGATATAAAGATCTATATAGAGGAATCAGGACCTCCTTCCTCCTGCTGGTGATCCCTCTAGTGATATAAAGATCTATATAGAGGAATCAGGACCTCCTTCCTCCTGCTGGTGACCCCTCTAGTGATATAAAGATCTATATAGAGGAATCAGGACCTCCTTCCTCCTCCTGGTGAACCTTCTAGTGATATAAAGGTCTATATAGAGGAATCAGGACCTCCTTCCTGCTGGTGACCCCTCTAGTGATATAAAGATCTATATAGAGGAATCAGGACCTCCTTCCTGCTGGTGACCCCTCTAGTGATATAAAGATCTATATAGAGGAATCAGGACCTCCTTCCTGCTGGTGATCCCTCTAGTGATATAAAGATCTATATAGAGGAATCAGGACCTCCTTCCTCCTGCTGGTGATCCCTCTAGTGATATAAAGATCTATATAGAGGAATCAGGACCTCCTTCCTCCTGCTGGTGACCATCTGACAATGTTTGTGTAATGAGTGGGAGCCGGGGATGTTAATGGCGGGATCACCAGGGATTGTTTTTCACCCTCTTCAGCCTCGGAAAGATTTACCCCCCTTAATGACCAGGCCATTTTTTTGTGATACGGCACTGCGTCGCTTTACCTGACAATTGTGCGGTCGTGCGATGCTGTACACAAATAAAACTAAAAATAATGTCCTTTTCCCCACAAATAGAGATTTTTTTGGGTGGGATTTGATCATCTCTGAGATTTTTATTTTTTTTCTAAATAAACAAAAACAAAAAAATCGACAATTGTTTTACTTTCTATAATACAAATCCAAATTTATTCGTCTTTTTAGGGCAATTTCTATTCTTCTACATATTTTTGGTTAAAAAAAAAATACCCAATAAGTGTTTATTGATTGGTTTGCAGAAAAACTATACAAACTTTGGGATCGACTTAGGGGACTTTTATTTATTGTTTTTTCTGATAATGGCGGCGTTCTGCGATTTTTAGTGGGACTGCGACATGCGGTGGACAAATCTGACCACAAATGACACTTTTTGGGGACCAGTGACATTATTACATTGATCAATGTATAAATGACACTGGCAGGGAAGGGGTTAACACTGGGGGGGATCAAGGGGTTAAATGTGTTCCCTGGGCGTGTTCTAACTGTAGGGGGGAGGGGCTTCCAGGAACATGACAGAGATCGCTGGGTACAGAAGATCTGCCATCAGAATGGGGAATCGCCTTGTTTATTATTATTATTCAGAATTTTTATGGCGCCAACAGTTTGCGCAGCGCTGTACAACATGAGGGCAGACAGTACAATACGGGAGGATCGGAGAGTCCTGATCCTCAGAGCTTACAATCTAGAAGCTTACAAAAGGTAGTTCCCCGTTCTGCCTCTGTACACCATGATGGCGGGTCACCGGGGCACATCCAGTCCTCAGGTACACCCCCGTGGCGGCACACTCGCTATCCTCCTCCCACATACAGGACCGCCGGTTCTCGCAGGAAATGTACCTGAGCTGGTCGGGGGAGGGGTTAATGAAAGATTTGGGAATTGAATGGTAAAGATCGTGTTTGGTGATTGGCGGACATCTATTGTCACGACACCGGCCGGCGCCCTCTGCTGACCGATCGCTTCAAGGGACCCAATCATGGGAGATTATGCAGGCCGCCATAATAAGGGAGAATACCGGCTCCGTGGCAGTCAGGGGAGAGAATGCCCGCTCCGTGGCTGTCATGGGAGAGAATGCCCGCTCCGTGGCTGTCATGGGAGAGAATGCCGGCTCCATGGCTGTCATGGGAGAGAATGCCCGCTCCGTGGCTGTCAGGGGAGAGAATGCCCGCTCCGTGGCTGTCAGGGGAGAGAATGCCCGCTCCGTGGCTGTCAGGGGAGAGAATGCCCGCTCCGTGGCTGTCAGGGGAGAGAATGCCCGCTCCGTGGCTGTCATGGGAGAGAATGCCCGCTCCGTGGCTGTCATGGGAGAGAATGCCCGCTCCGTGGCTGTCATGGGAGAGAATGCCCGCTCCGTGGCTGTCATGGGAGAGAATGCCCGCTCCGTGGCTGTCATGGGAGAGAATGCCCGCTCCGTGGCTGTCATGGGAGAGAATGCCGGCTCCATGGCTGTCAGGGGAGAGAATGCCCGCTCCGTGGCTGTCAGGGGAGAGAATTCCCGCTCTGTGGCTGTCATGGGAGAGAATGCCCGCTCCGTGGCTGTCATGGGAGAGAATGCCCGCTCCGTGGCTGTCATGGGAGAGAATGCCCGCTCCGTGGCTGTCAGGGGAGAGAATGCCGGCTTCTTTCTCTTTGGTTCCTTCACCATCTCACCCGGAATATCATTTTATTTTCTTTCCTCCTCTTTCATATTTGGTGGTTTCTGAGTATCAGTTCTTCTCTTCATCTGATCCGATGTATGGACTCTTCACACTTCTCATCAATATTATTATACAATATATATTACTGATCTCCATCCACACAGGTATTGGCTGTCACCGATATCTGCACATTGATCTTGGTGAATCCTCAGTGCTCCCAGCTTGGTACACCTCAACGAAACGCGTCGGGCTTACATAAATGCATGACGTCCATACAGATAATTTTATGTCTCTTCTATTGTTTTGATCTAGATTTTCCAACACCGTTCAGCCCTTCCAGTGGTCCATGTTGCGCAGGACTTGTCTTTACCCCATGATATGCCAAGTACCATGGCGTCAGAATTTAGATGCCCTGCGTTTATGCGATTCTGTGTATGCTTTTTGTTTTTTGTGTTATTCAGTATTTGATCTCACAAGGTCTAATAAAATGTTCTTTTGCTAAGACGGCTCTTTGGTATAAATCTCTCATTCAAAGTCCCCAAATAACTCTCCAGCTCCTCCCCATTTACTTGAATAGACCAACCGCCTGCCAAACGCATCAGAAGTTAGTCTTTGCTGCGGGCGTGCGACTCAACCATCCTAAAGGGGTGCTAAAAATGCACAGACACCGATCCAACCGGGCCTAACACCCCACACACCGATCGCAACACTGAAATTGTGCGATTTCACAGTAGTGTGACTTAGAAGACTTCTGTGCGACTTCCTGCAGATGTCAGACGCACTGCACCCCACAAATGTCTACACAAGTCACCCCTGAACTCACAAAATCCAGGGCGGGAACTATTTTCAAAATGGAGTCAGAGTCACACCTATTTGATCACTTCCATTGTGGACAATAGGGGGCAACGTGTCATGCAATTTGAAACTATCAAATCCCACATTGCGCACGTTTACAAATTGTGGTAAAACGCATTCATTGATGTCCCCCCCGAACACGGCAAGCTGACATGCGATTTTCAACGCACAAAAAAGGGGAACAAAGGCAGTAAAATGCGCAGCAATAATTTGAGGTATTCTGATGCGTTTGTCGCATTGTACATCGGGCGGTTCTCTTCGTATCGGTGAAAGTGAATTCTCCCGCGACGTGTCATCGTACGCCAGAAACTATCAGCGATTAATCGCTTTCCTTCTACTCTATAGACGTCAATCAGAATAGAAAATCAATCGCTCTCTTGGGTGCGTTCCTGTGCGTAACGCATGTCATTCTGTGTGCTGCGATTCGAACCTCAAATCTACATAAAAAGGGTGAAGACACTTGTTTTTTGCAGAATTGGAGTCGCATTCAGACAAACGCACCGCAATCTGCGATCTGCTTTTTGGTTGTTATCTTTTAATTGACATCCACAGAAAATCGAATGAACACGGTGTGATTGCTATGCACTGCGATTCCTGAAGTTTAGTGGAAGGCTCCATATCACAGGGGCAATATCATGCAAATTGAGCCTGCTTAGCACCGCCCACTGCTCCAGAATGTCACCAGCCAATCAGAGGCTTCATTTAAAGGGACCCTGTCATATAAAATGACAGGGTCCAATGGGAGCCCCATGCAGTATAAGAATTATTTTACTCATCTTTTTGGGGGGACCCGTGTCCCCACCCCTACCCTTCCCCCACCATCCCTGTTCCGGTGTTGCACCTTACATCCGGTTCTTCAGTATTCATCACTTCCGGGGTATCAGAGCCCCTCCCCCCATGAAGGAAGACAAGCAGTGACATTGGGGGGATGGAGCATGAACCCCAAATGCCATCGCATCTATTGCATCGCATCACATCTCAATCATCGCATCGCATTTATCACATCTCAATCATTGCATCGCATCGCATTTATCACATCTCAATCATCGCATCTATTGCATCGCATCACATCTCAATTATTGCATCGCATTTATCACATCTCAATCATCGCATCGCATCGCATTTATCACATCTTTGGGCCGCTGGAGAAGTAAAAACAACAACTTCCTTCTCGGACAGAAGCGTTTTCTATACAGAGGAATTCCCCGAATATTTATTATTGTTCTCTATTGTATTGGGAGGCCACGCCTCCAGGAGGATTTATGTGAAGATCTTCAGAGGACGGAACGATCCGCCATTCTGACAGTCCGGAGATCGATCGTCTCCCGCCAGGACTGGCTCCTGATTCCAGAGAAGGAAGGGGGAAGGTTTGGGACTTGAGCTGCACAAATAATCGTTAGATTAATCACAATTGTTTTCTCTTCCTGATCTTCAAAACAGCATTTCACGATTCTTTCTAACAAGTGCAGAGAGTTCTCACAGCTGGGAATGAGCCAAGTTTTATCACAACAGGGGAAGAAGTAGAAACAAAGTATCTTTTCATTCTTTTATCAAAGGGAAGAACTCCGGAGTGTAAATGAGGGAACTTTAACCATTTAAAGACCTTTCCTGACATTTGTTGATTACAAGTAAAAATCATTATTTTCTGCTAGGAAATTACTTGGAACCCCCAAACATGATATTTTCTTTTTAGCAGAGACCTGTGGCAGTAGGACCCTGTGCTACCTGGAAGATTGCTGGTTTACGCCAGATTTTGGAGGGAGAGGCACGCTGATTGCACATCTGTGTGTTGGGCTATTTAATTGTGACCTGACTATGGCTCGGGGTTCCACCCAACAGACAGGAAGTCTGTACATGGGGGTCAGGCGGACTCCCATTCTCCTGAGAGGGGTCAGGCGGACTCCCATTCCTCTGAGAGGGGTCAGGCGGACTCCCATTCTCCTGAGAGGGGTCAGGCGGACTCCCATTCTCCTGAGAGGAGTCAGGCGGACTCCCATTCTCCTGAGAGGGGTCAGGCGGACTCCCATTCTCCTGAGAGGGGTCAGGCGGACTCCCATTCTCCTGAGAGGGGTCAGGCGGACTCCCATTCTCCTGAGAGGGGTCAGGCGGACTCCCATTCTCCTGAGAGGGGTCAGGCGGACTCCCATTCTCCTGAGAGGGGTCAGGCGGACTCCCATTCTCCTGAGAGGGGTCAGGCGGACTCCCATTCTCCTGAGAGGGGTCAGGCGGGATCCCCATTCCTCTGAGAGGGGTCAGGCGGACTCCCATTCTCCTGAGAGGGGTCAGGCGGACTCCCATTCTCCTGAGAGGGGTCAGGCGGACTCCCATTCTCCTGAGAGGGGTCAGGCGGACTCCCATTCTCCTGAGAGGGGTCAGGCGGACTCCCATTCTCCTGAGAGGGGTCAGGCGGACTCCCATTCTCCTGAGAGGGGTCAGGCGGACTCCCATTCTCCTGAGAGGGGTCAGGCGGACTCCCATTCTCCTGAGAGGGGTCAGGCGGACTCCCATTCTCCTGAGAGGGGTCAGGCGGACTCCCATTCTCCTGAGAGGAGTCAGGCGGACTCCCATTCTCCTGAGAGGAGTCAGGCGGACTCCCATTCTCCTGAGAGGGGTCAGGCGGACTCCCATTCTCCTGAGAGGGGTCAGGCGGACTCCCATTCTCCTGAGAGGAGTCAGGCGGACTCCCATTCTCCTGAGAGGGGTCAGGCGGACTCCCATTCTCCTGAGAGGGGTCAGGCGGACTCCCATTCCTCTGAGAGGGGTCAGGCGGACTCCCATTCTCCTGAGAGGGGTCAGGCGGACTCCCATTCTCCTGAGAGGGGTCAGGCGGACTCCCATTCTCCTGAGAGGGGTCAGGCGGACTCCCATTCTCCTGAGAGGGGTCAGGCGGACTCCCATTCTCCTGAGAGGGGTCAGAGGTTGCAGGAGGCAGACATACTTGGTGACAGAGCAGCAAGTAGTAAGCTAGGAGAGAGCTTCACTCTAGGAAACTCTTTTGGGTCTGAGGAGCAGACCTAAGGCCTTGGCTAAAGGCCGGAATCAGCCATATGGCAAGAATATACACCAGGAGGCTAAAGTATTGAGTGTGGAAGATACAGTAATGGTGGAACCCCCTGCGAGGGCTACTGATGTCTTTGTGAACTTTTCTGTGTTTTTAAATAAAAGTGGGCTACCAGGCCCTTAAAAATACAGTTTTGTATTGGAGTACTCACTGACAACGCACCTACCGTTTGAGTCTGATACCCCAATCTTACAGACCCTAGAGAATAAAATGGTGGTTGTTGCAATATTTTATGTCGCACCGTATTTGCGCAGCGGTCTTTCAAACGCATTTTGTTTTTGTTTTAATTACACTTTAATGAATTTAAAAAAAAAAAACTACACGGTAAAGTTAGCCCACCGTGAGAATCGCGATCTTTATTCTAAGCAAAAAAATCGTGATTCTCATTTTAGCCAGTAATCGTGCAGCTCTAACATGTATGTATGAGGTGTACACGTATGTATACATGTATGATGATATGAGCTCCATCCCGGATTCCCAGGAATAATAGGAAGGGAGTTGGGATTTTGTATGAGGGGTACATACAGTGGGGAGGGAAAGTATTCAGACCCCCCTTAAATTTTTCACTCTTTTAAGAGGCTCAGTTGGCCGTATTTTGAACTTGTTCTTTAATTTCTGCTTTATTTATTGATTGTATTAACAGCTTCTGATTCAATGTATACCCGATAACTGTGACTTTATGTATATCTGAAAAATTTTAATAAACATTTATTGAAAAAAAAAAAAAACATTTCACTCTTTGTTATATTGCAGCCATTTGCTAAAATCATTTAAGTTGATTTTTTTCCTCATTAATGTACACACAGCCCCCCATATTGTACACACAGCACCCCATATTGTACACACAGCACCCCATATTGTACACACAGCACCCCATATTATACACACAGCACCCCATATTGTACACACAGCACCCCATATTGTACACACAGCACCCCATATTGTACACACAGCACCCCATATTGTACACACAGCACCCCATATTGTACACACAGCACCCCATATTATACACACAGCACCCCACATTGTACACACAGCACCCCATATTGTACACACAGCCCCCCATATTGTACACACAGCACCCCATATTGTACACACAGCCCCCCATATTGTACACACAGCACCCCATATTGTACACACAGCACCTCATATTGTACACACAGCACCTCATATTGTACACACAGCACCCCATATTGTACACACAGCACCTCATATTATACACACAGCCCCCCATATTGTACACACAGCACCCCATATTGTACACACAGCACCCCATATTGTACACACAGCACCTCATATTGTACACACAACCCCCATATTGTACACACAGCACCCCATATTGTACACACAGCACCCCATATTGTACACACAGCCCCCCCCATATTGTACACACAGCCCCCATATTGTACACACAGCACCCCATATTGTACACACAGCACCCCATATTGTACACACAACACCCCATATTGTACACACAGCCCCCCCCATATTGTACACACAACACCCCATATTGTACACACAGCCCCCCATATTGTACACAGCACCCCATATTGTACACACAGCACCCCATATTGTACACACAGCCCCCCCCATATTGTACACACAGCCCCCATATTGTACACACAACACCCCATATTGTACACACAGCCCCCCCCATATTGTACACACAACACCCCATATTGTACACACAGCCCCCCATATTGTACACAGCACCCCATATTGTACACACATCACCCCATATTGTACACACAGCACCCCATATTGTACACACATCACCCCATATTGTACACACAGCACTCCATATTGTACACACAACACCCCATATTGTACACACATCACCCCATATTGTACACACATCACCCCATATTGTACACACAGCACCTCATATTATACACACAGCCCCCCATATTGTACACACAGCACCCCATATTGTACACACAGCACCCCATATTGTACACACAGCACCTCATATTGTACACACAACCCCCATATTGTACACACAGCACCCCATATTGTACACACAGCACCCCATATTGTACACACAGCCCCCCCCATATTGTACACACAGCCCCCATATTGTACACACAGCACCCCATATTGTACACACAGCACCCCATATTGTACACACAACACCCCATATTGTACACACAGCCCCCCCCATATTGTACACACAACACCCCATATTGTACACACAGCCCCCCATATTGTACACAGCACCCCATATTGTACACACATCACCCCATATTGTACACACAGCACCCCATATTGTACACACATCACCCCATATTGTACACACAGCACTCCATATTGTACACACAGCACCCCATATTGTACACACATCACCCCATATTGTACACACAGCCCCCCATATTGTACACACAGCACCCCATATTGTACACACAACACCCCATATTGTACACACAGCCCCCCATATTGTACACACAACACCCCATATTGTACACAGCACCCCATATTGTACACAGCACCCCATATTGTACACACAGCACCCCATATTGTACACACAGCACCCCATATTGTACACACAGCACCCCATATTGTACACACAGCACTCCATATTGTACACACAGCACCCCATATTGTACACACATCACCCCCATATTGTACACACAGCACCCCATATTGTACACACAGCACCCCATATTGTACACACAGCACCCCATATTATACACACAGCACCCCATATTGTACACACAGCCCCCCATATTGTACACACAGCACCCCATATTGTACACACAGCCCCCATATTGTACACACAGCACCCCATATTGTACACACAGCCCCCCATATTGTACACACAGCACCCCATATTGTACACACAGCACCCCATATTGTACACACAGCACCCCATATTGTACACACAGCACTCCATATTGTACACACAGCACCTCATATTGTACACACATCACCCCCATATTGTACACACAGCACTCCATATTGTACACACAGCACCCCATATTGTACACACAGCACCTCATATTGTACACACAGCACCCCATATTGTACACACAGCACCTCATATTGTACACACAGCACCCCATATTGTACACACAGCACCCCATATTGTACACACAGCACCCCATATTGTACACACCGCACCCCATATTGTACACACATCACCCCTATATTGTACACACAGCACTCCATATTGTACACAGAGCACCCCCATATTGTACACACAGCACCCCATATTGTACACACAGCACCCCATATTGTACACACAGCACCCCATATTGTACACACAGCCCCCCATAGTGTACACACGGCACCCCATATTGTACACACGGCACCTCATATTGTACACACTGCACCCCATATTGTACACAGCCCCCCATATTGTACACACTGCACCCCATATTGTACACAGCCCCCCATATTGTACACACAGCACCCCATATTGTACACACAGCACCCCATATTGTACACACAGCACCCCATATTGTACACAGCCCCCCATATTGTACACACAGCCCCCCATATTGTACACACAACACCCCATATTGTACACACAGCCCCCCATATTGTACACACAGCTCCCCATATTGTACACACAGCTCCCCATATTGTACACACAGCACCCCATATTGTACACACAGCCCCCCATATTGTACACAGCCCCCCATATTGTACACAGTCCCCCATATTGTACACACAGCACCCCATATTGTACACACAGCACCCCATATTGTACACACAGCCCCCCATATTGTACACACAGCTCCCCATATTGTACACACAGCACCTCATTTTATACACACAGCCCCCCATATTGTACACACAGCTCCCCATATTGTACACACAGCCCCCCATATTGTACACACAGCTCCCCATATTGTACACACAGCACCTCATTTTATACACACAGCCCCCCATATTGTACACACAGCTCCCCATATTGTACACACAGCCCCCCATATTGTACACACAGCCCCCCATATTGTACACAGCCCCCCATATTGTACACACAACACCCCATATTGTACACACAGCCCCCCATATTGTACACACAGCTCCCCATATTGTACACACAGCTCCCCATATTGTACACACAGCCCCCCATATTGTACACACAGCACCCCATATTGTACACACAGCACCCCATATTGTACACACCGCACCCCATATTGTACACACATCACCCCTATATTGTACACACAGCACTCCATATTGTACACAGAGCACCCCCATATTGTACACACAGCACCCCATATTGTACACACAGCACCCCATATTGTACACACAGCACCCCATATTGTACACACAGCCCCCCATAGTGTACACACGGCACCCCATATTGTACACACGGCACCTCATATTGTACACACTGCACCCCATATTGTACACAGCCCCCCATATTGTACACACTGCACCCCATATTGTACACAGCCCCCCATATTGTACACACAGCCCCCCATATTGTACACACAGCACCCCATATTGTACACACAGCACCCCATATTGTACACAGCCCCCCATATTGTACACACAGCCCCCCATATTGTACACACAACACCCCATATTGTACACACAGCTCCCCATATTGTACACACAGCACCCCATATTGTACACACAGCCCCCCATATTGTACACAGCCCCCCATATTGTACACAGTCCCCCATATTGTACACACAGCCCCCCATATTGTACACACAGCACCCCATATTGTACACACAGCACCCCATATTATACACACAGCCCCCCATATTGTACACACAGCTCCCCATATTGTACACACAGCACCTCATTTTATACACACAGCCCCCCATATTGTACACACAGCTCCCCATATTGTACACACAGCCCCCCATATTGTACACACAGCTCCCCATATTGTACACACAGCACCTCATTTTATACACACAGCCCCCCATATTGTACACACAGCTCCCCATATTGTACACACAGCCCCCCATATTGTACACACAGCCCCCCATATTGTACACAGCCCCCCATATTGTACACACAACACCCCATATTGTACACACAGCCCCCCATATTGTACACACAGCTCCCCATATTGTACACACAGCCCCCCATATTGTACACACAGCACCCCATATTGTACACACAGCCCCCCCCATATTGTACACACAGCCCCCCATATTGTACACACAGCACCCCATATTGTACACACAACACCCCATATTGTACACACAACACCCCATATTGTACACACAGCCCCCCCCATATTGTACACACAGCACCCCATATTGTACACACAACACCCCATATTGTACACACAACACTCCATATTGTACACACAGCCCCCCATATTGTACACAGCACCCCATATTGTACACACAGCCCCCCATATTGTACACACAGCACCCCATATTGTACACACAACACCCCATATTGTACACACAGCCCCCCATATTGTACACACAACACCCCATATTGTACACAGCACCCCATATTGTACACAGCACCCCATATTGTACACACAGCACCCCATATTGTACACACAGCCCCCCATATTGTACACACAACACCCCATATTGTACACAGCACCCCATATTGTACACACAGCACCCCATATTGTACACACAGCACCCCATATTGTACACACAGCACTCCATATTGTACACACAGCACCCCATATTGTACACACATCACCCCCATATTGTACACACAGCACCCCATATTGTACACACAGCACCCCATATTATACACACAGCACCCCATATTGTACACACAGCACCTCATATTGTACACACAGCCCCCCATATTGTACACACAGCACCCCATATTGTACACACAGCCCCCCATATTGTACACACAGCACCCCATATTGTACACACAGCACCCCATATTATACACACAGCACCTCATATTGTACACACAGCACCCCATATTGTACACACAGCACCCCGTATTGTACACACAGCACCCCGTATTGTACACACAGCACCTCATATTGTACACACAGCCCCCCATATTGTACACACATCACCCCCATATTGTACACACAGCACCCCATATTGTACACACAGCACCCCATATTGTACACACAGCACCCCATATTATACACACAGCACCCCATATTGTACACACAGCACCTCATATTGTACACACAGCCCCCCATATTGTACACACAGCACCCCATATTGTACACACAGCCCCCCATATTGTACACACAGCACCCCATATTGTACACACAGCACCCCATATTATACACACAGCACCTCATATTGTACACACAGCACCCCATATTGTACACACAGCACCCCATATTGTACACACAGCACCCCATATTGTACACACAGCACCTCATATTGTACACACAGCACTCCATATTGTACACAGAGCACCCCCATATTGTACACACAGCACCCCATATTGTACACACAGCACCCCATATTGTACACACAGCACCCCATATTGTACACACAGCCCCCCATAGTGTACACACGGCACCCCATATTGTACACACGGCACCTCATATTGTACACACGGCACCCCATATTGTACACACTGCACCCCATATTGTACACACAGCCCCCCATATTGTACACAGCCCCCCATATTGTACACACAACACCCCATATTGTACACACATCACCCCATATTGTACACACAGCACCCCATATTGTACACACAGCCCCCCATATTGTACACACAGCTCCCCATATTGTACACACAGCTCCCCATATTGTACACACAGCCCCCCATATTGTACACACAGCACCTCATATTGTACACACAGCACTCCATATTGTACACACAGCCCCCTATATTGTACACACAGCCCCCCATATTGTACACACAGCACCCCATATTGTACACACAGCCCCCCATATTGTACACACAGAACCCCATATTGTACACACAGCACCTCATATTGTACACACAGCACCTCATATTGTACACACAGCACTCCATATTGTACACACAGCCCCCTATATTGTACACACAGCCCCCCATATTGTACACACAGCACCCCATATTGTACACACAGCCCCCCATATTGTACACACAGAACCCCATATTGTACACACAGCACCTCATATTGTACACACAGCACCTCATATTGTACACACAGCACCTCATATTGTACACAGCACTCCATATTGTACACACAGCACCCCATATTGTACACACAACCCCCATATTGTACACACAGCCCCCCATATTGTACACACAGCACCCCATATTGTACACACAGCACCCCATATTGTACACACAGCACCCCATATTGTACACACAGAACCCCATATTGTACACACAGCACCCCATATTGTACACACAGCACCCCATATGAGGTCATTCCTATAGACGGGGATGGAATCGCACTCAGCTGCGATCACAGAATGTAAATGTTGGAAGAAGTTCTCAGACACGAAAATGACATATAAATATATTCCGATCGTTCCGATCATTTGTGTATTGACAACCTTAAAAACAAAATGGCGGCACGTTCCAGATGTATGGGGTGTAAGAGAATAGGGAATAATAATGAGGTGATAATTATAAAGATGAATAATTAAAATGAGATGACATCCTATCTACGCGTTTCGTGTAAAGACTTCATCAGGACTGGACTATATTACCTTTTCTACCACAAATCCACATTCTGTATATAAATAAATCCTGCCAGAAATGCCGCATCCCTTCCTGTCAGTGATCGATGTTTTCACACAAGATTCACCCATCCGGCACACATTCATCATTTCTAGGGAAAGGTGATCCCGGGAATATCCTCTCAGGAGATCAGGAAGGAAATTGGAGAATGCTTTGCTGGAGGGGGGAGGGGCCTTTCTCTGGATATACTGTGGGGAGGAGAGGCGAGTGAGGGGGAGGGACCTTCCTCTGGATATACTGTGGGGGAGTGGAGGGGGAGGGGCCTTCCTCTGGATATACTGTGGGGGAGGGGTGAGGGTGAGGGACCTTCCTCTGGATATACTGTGGGGGAGGGGCCTTCCTCTGGATATACTGTGGGGGAGGGGCTTTCCTCTGGATATACTGTGGGGGAGGGGCCTTCCTCTGTATATACTGTGGGGGAGGGGGGAGGGACCTTTCTCTGGATATACTGTGGGGGAGGGGAGGGGGGAGGGGCCTTCCTCTGGATATACTGTGGGGGAGGGGGCTTCCTCTGGATATACTGTGGGGGAGGGGGAGGGGAGGGGCCTTCCTCTGGATATACTGTGGGGGAGGGGCCTTCCTCTGGATATACTGTGGGGGAAGGGCCTTCCTCTGGATATACTGGAGGGGGGAGGGGCCTTCCTCTGGATATACTGTGGGGGAGGGGCCTTCCTCTGGATATACTGTGGGGGAGGGGCCTTCCTCTGGATATACTGTGGGGGAGGGGGAGGGGAGGGGCCTTCCTCTGGATATACTGTGGGGGAGGGGCCTTCCTCTGGATATACTGTGGGGGAAGGGCCTTCCTCTGGATATACTGGAGGGGGGGAGGGGCCTTCCTCTGGATATACTGTGGGGGAGGGGCCTTCCTCTGGATATACTGTGGGGGAGAGGAGGGGGGGAGGGGCCTTCCTCTGGATATACTGTGGGGGAGGGGCCTTCCTCTGGATATACTGTGGGGGAGAGGAGGGGGGGAGGGGCCTTCCTCTGGATATACTGTGGGGGAGGGGCCTTCCTCTGGATATACTGTGGGGGAGAGGAGGGGGGGAGGGGCCTTCCTCTGGATATACTGTGGGGGAGGGGCCTTCCTCTGGATATACTGGAGGGGGGAGGGGCCTTCCTCTGGATATACTGTGGGGGAGGGGCCTTCCTCTGGATATACTGTGGGGGAGAGGAGGGGGGGAGGGGCCTTCCTCTGGATATACTGTGGGGGAGGGGCCTTCCTCTGGATATACTGGAGGGGGGAGGGGCCTTCCTCTGGATATACTGTGGGGGAGGGGCCTTCCTCTGGATATACTGTGGGGGAGAGGAGGGGGGGAGGGGCCTTCCTCTGGATATACTGTGGGGGAGAGGAGGGGGGGAGGGGCCTTCCTCTGGATATACTGTGGGGGAGAGGAGGGGGGGAGGGGCCTTCCTCTGGATATACTGTGGGGGAGGGGCCTTCCTCTGTAGATTTGTATCTTTGGGATCGTATTGTATTTGTTTTATGGTTGAATTGGATAGATTCGAGTAACTCTGATTGGTTTGTGAATCTCGGGTGAAGTTTGTGTTCCACATCTTGTCTTTCCTCATTTATACCTTTTTTTTTTTTTGCTAATTTGCTCAACACCAAGAGAACAATTTATAAAAAGAATAATCGATTGCTGTACGGAAGTGACAGACATTGGAACGGCCACAACACAAATCTGATTATATCTCCTCTGATCCTCGGCACCATCTAGTGGTTATAATGCGGAACTTTCCTGATTGCGGTATTTCGGAATTCTGGCCACTAGATGGCGCTGACAATCATAATAAATAATCGCAGTACAAAGTGATTTCTGATGGCGGCTGTGCGAATGTTTGTGATGATTTGGCAGAAAATGTTTTTTTTAAATCTTCATATTGTGCAATTTATACCCAATAATGAAAATGACTGAAAGAACACAAAACCCTCATTTGTTCTATAATATTATTTTCACCATTTGTCTTTTCTCAGGTGTCCTTCCTGGGGGTCTTCCCCGATGTATATCAGACCCTCGCGATCCCTCTTCCCAACGCTCTGCTGATCCACGGCGAGCCAATCGGCTTCAACACGTCTTTCCATAGAGAGAAGAGATCAGAGAATGTCTCCGCCCCCTGCAGCAACGACGAATACAAACCCAGGAAAAAAAAACTACTGCTGCCACAAGTGCCTCGCGGGTGCGTCCCAATTCCTATCTCATCTACTACCTAAACCCCGCCCCTTCCTTGTCTCCGCCCCCTACCCACCTCCCAGTACCGCCCCTTCCTTGTCTCCGCCCCCTACCCACCTCTCAGTACCGCCCCTTCCTTGTCTCTGCCCCCTACCCACCTCTCAGTACCGCCCCTTCCTTGTCTCCGCCCCCTACCCACCTCTCAGTACCGCTAATAACTAATAGCAAAACCCAATCAATTCTGAGAGGGTGCCTGGAGATCAATACCACCCCACTTCTATAGTTCTGATGGGTGCAATTATATCTGTACTGATATTATACGATCAATAACTAATATATCAGGGCTGATCAACTTCATTTTCAGACAAGTCAGGGGGCCCAGAGATCAATAACCCCCCTTCTGTAATACTAATAGGTGCAGTTATATCTGTAATGTGCTATTAGTATATCCGATCAATTATTAATATCAGTATCTTTTTATCTGATCGATAAATAATATAATATATCAGGGCCTGATCAACTAAATTCTGAGGAGATCCAGAGATCAATAACCCCCCTCCCCCCTTTTGTAGTCCTGATTGGTGCATTTATATCTGATATAAGATCAATAACTAATATATCAGAACCTGATTGATTCAGAGTAATATGGGAGAGCCCATCCCCCCATTCACCTCTATAATCCTGACACCCGATTGGTGTATTTATATCTGTAATGTAAATGATCAATAAATCAGATCCGTCCAATCAGACTCTCAGATTAAACGCGCTAAACAGCCGGAATCAGGCGGTTTGTCTTCCGATATCCAGGAAAACGCAGCGAAACGCATTATTATGTGTTGTCACAACTTTTCAATATGTGTCCAATGTGAACAGGAGTGTATGTCCATCATGATTCACCTACCCGTGTCCCCACCCCCATGTCATCTATCCGTGTCCCCTCCCCCATGTCCCCTCCCCCATGTCATCTACCCCGTGTCCCCTCCCCATGTCCCCTCCCCCGTGTCATCTACCCCGTGTCCCCTCCCCCATGTCCCCTCCCCCGTGTCATCTACCCCGTGTCCCCTCCCCCATGTCCCCTCCCCCGTGTCATCTACCCATGTCCCCTCCCCCGTGTCCCCACCCCCATGTCATCTACCCCGTGTCCCCTCCCCCATGTCCCCTCCCCCGTGTCATCTACCCATGTCATCTACCCATGTCCCCTCCCCCGTGTCATCTACCCCGTGTCCCCTCCCCCATGTCCCCTCCCCGTGTCATCTACCCGTGTCATCTACCCATGTCCCCTCCCCCGTGTCCCCTCCCCCATGTCCCCTCCCCATGTCCCCTCCCCCGTGTCCCCTCCCCCATGTCATCTATCCCGTGTCCCCTCCCCCGTGTCCCCTCCCCCGTGTCCCCTCCCCCATGTCCCCTCCCCCGTGTCCCCTCCCCCGTGTCATCTACCCCGTGTCCCCTCCCCCATATCATCTACCCCGTGTCCCCTCCCCCGTGTCCCCACCCCCATGTCATCTATCCGTGTCATCTACCCCGTGCCCCCTCCCTCATGTCCCCTCCCCTGTGTCATCTACCCATGTCCCCTCCCCCGTGTCCCCACCCCCATGTCATCTACCCGTGTCATCTACCCCGTGTCCCCTCCCCCATATCCCCTCCCCCATGTCATCTACCCCATATCCCCTACCCGTGTCATCTACCCCGTGTCCCCTCCCCCATGTCATCTACCCCGTGTCACCTACCCGTGTCCCCTCCCCCATGTCATCTACCCCATATCCCCTACCCGTGTCATCTACCCCGTGTCCCCTCCCCCATGTCATCTACCCCGTGTCATCTACCCCGTGCCATCTACCCCGTGTCTCCTCCCCCATGTCATCTACCCCGTGCCATCTACCCCGTGTCCCCTACCCTGTGTCATGTTGCACTTTGTCCTTACGGGAGCATAGAGATGCATTCCGTTGATTTTAAATAAAAAAAAGCAAAAACCCATCGGTGAGATTCCAGCAGGAGGCGCATTCAAGGGGTGTCATTTTCTCTATAAAGCAGCCACAGCCGGAGTAGAAAAGCCATCCCCTGCCAGCTGATGCAGAAGAGGTTTCTTGCCCTCTATGTAGAAGTAGCAGGCTCTCTGCAGAGGTCTAATTTGCAGGCCCCTCCCGAGATTGGAGAGCTTTAGCTCTGGTTTAGAACTCTGCAGAGAGACCACTGCTTCCACACAGAGGTAAATCATGTCTGTCTATGTCTTCCAGGTTACAGGGTGGTCAGTGACTGCAGCAGAGCGGGAGAAAGAACGCAGTGCGACCTTTGTGAGAGTGGAACATACTCAGATATTCCCAACAATTCCAAGCGATGCATGGAGTGCACCACCTGCCTGACACGTGAGTACAACCAGGTCGTCTCCTCTGTAGTGGGGGAGGGGGGCAGTGATACAGACAAATCCTGACAGACTCGTATTTATAATATCAATGATCATGGATTATTCAAGTGGATGTAGTGCCAGATATGATTGCATGTTTTAGTGGGGGGAGGGGGGGAACCAGACCATAAGGCCTAACTAAGACCAGGGGTTAGAGATGGGGGAGGAGTTATGGTGAGGGGAGGAGTTATGGTGATGGGGAGGAGTTATGGTGACGGGGAGGAGTTATGGTGACGGGGAGGAGTTCTGGAGAGGAGGATGTCTGGTTCATTGGCTGTAGGTCCTGCCCTCTTTGTACCCCCCTTCTGCTGAAGACCCCAGGTGGCCACCTCTTCTCCAGTATTTCATTTCCTTTGGTATCTGTAATATGTCCAATAATTTGAGATTTTGTTTCCAGAATACGGTCAGATCACGGTGTCGGAGTGCAAGCGGGAGAAGGACACGGAATGCGGGTGCCCTGAGGGGCATTTCAAGCAATACAGCGGCCAAGACTTCACATGCCAGGAGTGCACCATATGCCGGAACGGGACCCAGGCCTTCAAGTGTAAGCTATCTTCCTGCAAATGGCCAATGAAACGCGTCGCCCAACTGCAAAGAGGAATGATAGAGATTTCCATGCATGCTAGAAGCAAAAAAATAAAAAATTTGCCCAATAAAAGATAAAACAAAAAGTATATATTTTTCTGAAATATTCGCCTTCATTCTGGCACAATATACCCTCCCCCACCTCCAGTACTTCTTATCTGTCACTGGATGTTTTATAAGGAATGGGCTCCCGATGTGCCACAATGGATAATAAAATATATGTGGCACAACGCAGAGTGTAAGCGCAGTGGGGTACCATTTATAATGAAGACACCGCAACCCGCCGCACACAGGGGAGGAGCATTGTAACGTCATTTTGTAACGTTTCTGTGCGGTGTACTTTGTAACGTTTCTGTGCGGTGTACTTTGTGACGTTTCTGTGCGGTGTACTTTGTGACGTTTCTGTGCGGTGTACTTTGTGACGTTTCTGTGCGGTGTACTTTGTGACGTTTCTGTGCGGTGTACTTTGTGACGTTTCTGTGCGGTGTACTTTGTGACGTTTCTGTGCGGTGTACTTTGTAACATTTCTGTGCGGTGTATTCTCTGTGCAGTGTACTTTGTAACGTTTCTGTGCGGTGTACTTTGTAACGTTTCTGTGCGGTGTATTCTCTGTGCAGTGTATTTTGTAACGTTTCTGTGCGGTGTACTTTGTAACGTTTCTGTGCAGTGTACTTTGTAACGTTTCTGTGCAGTGTACTTTGTAATGTTTCTGTGCAGTGTATTCTCTGTGCGGTGTACTTTGTAACGTTTCTGTGTGTTGTATTTTGTGACGTTTCTGTGTGGTGTATTTTGTGACGTTTCTGTGCGGTGTACTTTGTAATGTTTCTGTGCAGTGTATTCTCTGTGCGGTGTACTTTGTAACGTTTCTGTGCGGTGTACTTTGTAACGTTTCTGTGTGTTGTATTTTGTGACGTTTCTGTGTGGTGTATTTTGTGACGTTTCTGTGCGGTGTACTTTGTAACGTTTCTGTGTGTTGTATTTTGTGACGTGATCTTCATGAATGTCTCCATTGCAGGCCACGATGACAAGGACACCATCTGCCAATGTTTCCATAATTTCTTCTTCCATGTCTCGGACAAGATGTGTCGTCCGTGTTCAGAGTAAGTAGAAGAATTATCGCAGCCTGTAATTCCACGCCAACCACAAACTTTACTCCAGAACACGGGTTCCACCCAGGGCCTGGCACATGTGGCCAAACCTTCCATGCCCCAAAAAGTTTACTAACACAATATAAGTATGGGAATGCAATCTATGTATTAAAATACAGGATGGGGCTGGGGGGCACTGTGGGGGGGGGGGGGTGTCACTGTAGCAAGCTTTATAGTCCTGTAGGAGATGGGGGGGCTGTGGGGAATGGAGTCCTTGAATGGGGCTGGGGTGGGTCTAGTTAAGAGAATGGGGACTTTAGTAGACTGGAGGGTGCTGCAGGGGTGTTAGTTGGTTGGGGGTAGAGTGGCACACTGTTGGGGGCACTATGGGGGGCGATGGGGGAGGTTCCTACATTATATGTGGTGGCTGCATTCAATATTTTTTAGGGTTTGTATCCTTTATCTTCCCTTGCAGATCTGGCCATGTCTTAGGTTGGCTCCACTCTATGGATATAGTAAGACTTGTGTTCTTCTAGGCCAGGGGGCTCCAAACTTTATTAACAAAGGGCCAGTTTACCAGCCTTTAGGCCTTCAGGGGGCCGGACTGTGGCCAGTGAGAGTAGAAAATACCCCATCATTTGTATCAGTGGGAGGAATAGTGCCCCATCATTGATGTCAGTGGGAGGAATAGTGCCCCATCATTGATGTCAGTGGGAGGAATAGTGCCCCATCATTGGTGTCAGTGGGAGGAATAGTGCCCCATCATTGGTGTCAGTGGGAGGAATAGTGCCCCATCATTGGTATCAGTGGGAGGAATAGTGCCCCATCATTGGTATCAGTGGGAGGAATAGTGTCCCATCATTGGTATCAGTGGGAGGAATAGTGCCCCATCATTGGTGTCAGTGGGAGGAATAGTGCTCCATCATTGGTGTCAGTGGGAGGAATAGTGTCCCATCATTGGTGTCAGTGGGAGGAATAGTGCCCCATCATTGGTGTCAGTGGGAGGAATAGTGCTCCATCATTGGTGTCAGTGGGAGGAATAGTGCTCCAAGGGCCAGATAAGGACATACAAAGGGCCAAATCAGGCCCCTGGGCCGCAGTTTGGAGACCCCTGTACTAGACCTATGCATACTGCGTTTGTATGTAAAGATGTTTAACTAATAATGAAATGATAATTTCTACCCCTAGGTGTAAAGGAGCGGAGTGTAAGGATCATTGTCCCGATCCCGAGGCAGTCATTAGGCCGGAAGGTGAGAAAAGTTTCCGGAATACTGATATATAATTCCCCCATCCATGTTACATATCACATACAATATCTAAAAAAGTAAGTACACCCCTCAGTGACATTTGTGTAAATCTTTTCTTCTATCTTTTCATGTGACAACACTGAAGAAATGACACTTGTCTACAATGTAAAGTAGTGAGTGTACAGCTTGTATAACAGTGTAAATTTACTGTCCCCTCAAAATAACTCAACACACAGCCATTAATGTCTAAACCGCTGGCAACAAAAGTCAGTACACCCCTAAGTGAAAATCCCCAAATTGAGCCCAATTAGCCATTTTCCCTCCCCGATGTCATGTGACTCGTTAGTGTTACAAGGTCTCAGGTGTGAATGGGGAGCAGGTGTGTTAAATTTGGTGTTATCGCTCTCACTCTCTCATACTGGTCACTGGAAGTACAACATGGCACCTCATGGCAAAGAACTCTCTGAGGATCTGAAAAAAAGAATTGTTGCTCTACATAAAGATGGCCTAGGCTATAAGAAGATTGCCAAGACCCTGAAACTGAGCTGCAGCACGGTGGCCAAGACCATACAGCGGTATAACCACATGCCGACCAGCCGCTGTAGTTGTACTGCGGTATAATGGCACGGCTGGGTGAAATAATGTTATGCAACGATGTTTCGCCCTGTGGCCACTAGGGGCGGGCGCATCCCCCGCTCACCCCCCTGAGCCGATGCCAGTGCCCGGCGGTCACAATCACTGCCGGGCTCCCGCGATCGCTGCTGACACACGGAGAACCGGGATCTCTGTGTGTAAACGCACAGTTCCTGGTTCTCTGAGGGGAGAAGTGACAGATCGTCTGTTCAGAACAGCGATCGGTCATCTCCCCTGCACAGTCCCCTCCCTCCTTTCGTTAGAACACACACTAGGGAACACAATTAACCCTTTTATCGCCCCCTAGTGTTAACCCCTTCCCTGCCAGTGACATTTTTACAGTAATCAATTCATTTTTATAGCTCTGATCGCTGTATTAATGACAATGGTCCCAAAAATGTGTTAAAATTGTCCGATGTGTACGCCATAATGTTGCAGTCCCGATAAAAATTGCAGATCGCCGCCATTACTAATAAAAAAAATGAATATAAAAATGCCATAAAACTATCCCCTATTTTGACTTTTTTTTTGCCAAAGATATGTAGAAGAATACATAATCGGCCTAAACTGAGGAAAAAAATAATTTTTTTTATATATTTTTGGAGGATATTATAGCAAAAAGTAAAAAATGTGTTTTTTTCAAAATTGTCACTCTTTTTTTGTTTATAGCGCAAAAAATAAAAAAAAACGCAGAGGTGATCAAATCCCACCAAAAGACAGCTCTATTTGTGTGGAAAAAAGGACGTTAATTTTGTTTGGGTGCAACATCGCACGACCGCGCAATTGTCAGTTAAAGCGACGCAGTGCTGAATCACAAAAAGTGCTCTGGTCAGGAAGGGGGTAAAATCTTCCAGGGCTGAAGCGGTATAACAGGACAGGTTCCACTCAGAACAGGCCTCGCCATGGTCCACCAAAGAAGTTGAGGTCACGTGCTCAGCGTCATATCCAGAGGTTGTCTTTGGGAAATAGACGTATGAGTGCTGCCAGCATTGCTGCAGAGGTTGTAGGGGTGGGGGGGTCAGCCTGTCAGTGCTCAGACCATACGCCACACACTGCATCAAATTGGTCTGCATGGCTGTCATCCCAGAAGGAAGCCTCTTCTAACCAGGTGAGGAGGACAAAGACAAGTGTGTCTTGTCTACAGTCAAGCATGGTGGTGGGAGTGTCATGGTCTGGGGGTACATGAGTGCTGCCGGCACTGGGGAGCTACAGATCATTGAGGGAACCATGAATGCCAACATGTACTGTGACCTACTGAAGCAGAGCATGATCCCCTCCCTTCAGAGACTGGACCGCAGGGCAGTATTCCAACATGATAACCACCCCAAACACACCTCCAAGACCACCACTGCCTTGCTAAAGAAGCTGAGGGTAAAGGTGATGGACTGGCCAAGCATGTCTCCAGACCTAAACCCTATTGATCATCTGTGGGACATCCTCAAACGGAAGGTGGAGGAGCGCAAGGTCTCTAACATCCACCAGCTCTGTGATGTCATCATGGAGGAGGGGAAGAGGACTCCAGTGACAACCTGTGAAGCTCTGGTGACCTCCATGCCCAAGAGGGTTAAGGCAGTGCTGGAAAAATAGGATTCTTATAACAGCTTACCTGTAAAATCCTATTTTCTTTATCGTACATCACGGGACGCAGAGACTCATAGTAATTACTAAGTGGGATGTCCTAAAGCAATGCCTACTGAGGGGAGGAGACACAAATAAATGCAGACCGCCATCCGACGGGAGGACCTATACTGCTGCCTGCAGTACACTGCGCCCAAAGCGGCATCCTCTTGCTGTCTTACATTCACCTGATAGAAATTAGTGAACGTTTGAATAGACGACCAAGTGGTGGCCTTGTAAATCTGAGTCATAAAGACGTGGTAACGCACCGCCCATGAAGCGCTTACTGCCCTGGTAAAGTGCACTCCAAGGAGAAAACCTTTTCTTCAAACCGCAAGCCTGAATAATAACGTGACGAATCTGCATTAAAAGAGTTCATTTAGACACCATCTGCCCTATCCTGGGACCTCCAGGTAGCTCCACAAACATCAGTTTTTCCGTATCTGAGCAGTCACTTCAGATAGGCCTTGACTGCTCTCACTACAACGAGAGAGGGCAACCATTTTAGATAGCTGATTTGAACGCTGCCTGCCCATTCTTAGGGTCCTCTGGCAGCACAACAAACGTCAGATTCCCATATCTGAAACATTCAGATATACCTTTAACCGCTCTCACTATATTGAGGAATTAATAACTTTCCTTCCGCAGAACAAGAAGGAAGGTAAGAAACAATTCAAATGACAGCTAGATTGTTTTAGGAAAAATGAAAAAGTCTGGGTGAGGATTTAACATCACCCTATCCCTAAGAATAATTCAGTATGGCACTATGCAAAAGAAAGCTGCCAACACTGAAACTCTCTTGTGGAGGCTACCGCAACGGAGAACACCAATTCCCCCATTAGGAGGATCAAAGGAATATGATGCATCGGCCCAAGGAGCTGTCCTTGTACACCGACAAAACTAGACTCAACCCCATGGGCACAAGTGCGACCCAACTGGCGGATTTATACGCGTTGTCCACAAAGCAATCTGCAAAGCCAAAAAAGAACATTTCTCAAACACCATCTCAACTGCCTTTAATCGGCCGTGGGAACTTTTCAAAATAGTCGCCCAGTCAATGAACCCGACCTGCTTAGAGCCACCAGCAAATAACACTCAAGAATTCTGCAATGAGTTATCAAATTCGACAACATTCGGAAATCAATTCAACAGAAAAAAAAACAACCAACCTTAGCCAACCAAAGCAAAAAGAGGATATCGACACGAACATCACACAACCACCGGATTTCACGTTGACCCCAATCACCATTGACACGACTAAAAACATTATGAGAAGCCTGAGACAGCACATCAAACGACATCATCCCCACTAAACTCCTGAAAGAATGCTCCGACATCTTGGCTCCCACTATAACACATCTCATAAATCAGTCGTTCAAAGACCCTAACTACTGCAGACCGATAACAAGCCTCAACACCATCTCCAAGATTATGGAGAAAGTGGTAGTACAACAGCTACAACGCCACCTGGACACACACCAACTCCTGGACCCTCTGCAATCAGGCTTCCGCCCAGGCCATGGCACAGAAACAGCACTTCTCAAAATATGGGATGATGCCCTTGAAGCAGCAGATGACAGAGAATCGTGTCTCCTGGTACTGTTAGACCTCAGTGCAGCATTTGATACAGTGGACCACAATACTCTACTTGTCCGCCTCACAGAAGTAGCAGGAGCTACAGATTCTGCTCTAAAATGGTTTACATCCTTCTTAGAGAATCGCTCTCAGATAGTGAAACTTGGAGCATTCACCTCTGAAACCCGAACAATCTCCTGTGGAGTCCCTCAGGGTTCACCCTTATCACCAGTCCTATTCAACATCTACATCCGCCCACTCCTCAAAATCAAAAAAAAAAAAAAATCGGACCTCTGCTTCCACTCATAAGCTGATGACACCCAAAGCTACTTTCGAATCACCGTACAAAAAGACCTTCATCAGCAATTACAGAAATGCCTCACTTTGATAGATGACTGGATGACCATTAGCTCCCTCAAACTCAACGGGTCCAAAACAGAACTTCTTCTCCTACACGCTAACCAAAATCCCAAAACCAAGACTCCATGGACACCTCCAACCATCTTTGGACAGACCATCCCTCCAAGCACCAAAGCCAAGAGTCTCAGGGTTATCTTTGACTCAGAAATGACAATGGATGCACAAATAGGATCAGTAGTCAGCGGATCTCACCATCTGCTACGTAGACTCATCCCCTTCATCCCAGAAGATGACAAAGCAGCAGTAGTTGGAACAATCATCAATTCCCGACTACGCAAACTCGCTCTACATAGGATTACCCCAATATCAGCTTGCACGCCTACAGGCCATCCAAAACGTGGCGGCAAGACTGATAACAGGAAAAAAACCCTGGGAGTCCATCCCTGAGGAGCCTACGTTGGCTAATGGTAAAGAATCGGATCACATTCAAGACCCTCTGACTCACCCACAAATGCATACAAGGTAACGCTCAATACCTTTGAGAGAAAATAAAACACAATCTGCGATCATCTAACCAAAACCTCCTCCTTATTCCCAAAGACCGCTACAAAGCAAAGGGAGAACGAAGATTTGCAGTCCAAGGACCTCGGCCATGGAACATTCTTCCGACTCACATCCACATGGAAGAAAACCATCAGGCCTTCAGGAAAAAACTCAAGACCTACCTCTTCTAAGAAGCTGACAACGCAAAACGCATTAACGCCTTGAGGCGAAAGCAAGTCTGGACTAGATGGAAGAGTCCATGGTTTCCCTACTGCCAACCTTACGATCTCTGCATACCAGGATCTTCTGGGCCATGCCAGGCTAGTAGTATTACTGGCTTCCCTTCCACTTTGATCCTGCGTAGAAGCTGCGGAAGCAGCTGAATTATGAGGAACGTATAAAGCAGTGAAAAACTGATCCCACGGGGTCACTAATGCCTCGTTTCCACTGAGCGGATCGGTTCGGTACGCTATTTTGAGTGTTTCCAATATGAAAGTGGCCAATACAACCGAACCACACCATTCTGGGTCCTGCTTCAGATGTGGGGCCATAGAAAATGGTACGGTTCGGATAGGGCGGAGCTACGATACATTCCACTGATTGGTGGACGTGTGACGCCACGCTAGGCATTTTTTCTAAACCCACGTATGGCCCCTGTCAGTCCGACTTGCAGTGGAAACGCTCACCTGAATAGGCCGGACCATTCTAGGCCTTCCAAACTGTACTGACCCGAACCGATCCGCTCAGTGGAAACGAGGTATAATGCATCTGTCCCATATGCAAGTGGATCCCTAGCCCTTGACACAAAGCTGTCCAACTTCTTGTTGAACCTGGACGCCCAAAATTCTTATCTGGTCAGAAAAAAGTCGAGGTGCAGAGGCCATTCTCCCGGGAACAATTGTTGACGGCTCCAGAGAGCCGCCTGTCAATTCTCCATTTCATGATATGAAGATTGTCGATAGGCAAGGTACAAGCTCCTCTGCCCAAACCAGAACATGGCCCACTTCCCTCTGGCTGTGTGACTTCTAGTGCCTCCTTGGTAAATGAAGTAAATCACTGATGTGGCATTGTCAGATTGTACCTTGACAAAACAATCCTGTAATGTAAACGCCCAAGCCATTAAGCCAGACGTGCCATCGGAAGATCTAGAATGTCGACAGTCAAGGCTCTCTGAGCTTCACCACTTCCCTTGGGCAGTGGTCTCCTTCAGGACTGGTCTCTATCCCTAGAGGCCAGCCTTCGTAACCACCACCTCCCAGGTAATCGGCGTGAAGAATCTTCCTTTCTGCCATCTTGCTGAGGTTCCGGCGTATTCCCGGGACCAGACCCTTTAGATAATGCCTAGGTTAAGATCTACTTGTTCCAGGCAGACAGAATAATGTTTATAGCGGCCTTGAATGAAACTGACCATAGGGAACCACTTTGAATGAAGCCATCTTCCCTAGCACCTTAGCAAAGGTAAATGTAAGGAACTCTTCCTTGCCTTGACCCCTTTTTGGGCTGAGTCCCAAACACTCCAAGCTCCTTACCGACCATAAGAAAGTACCTTTAGACTGGGATCCCAACCCAGGAGTTCCAGATACTTGACCACCTAGGTCCAGCCATGCTACTGACTAATCTTATCAGCAGCAGATTGCCTCGGTATGCCATTACTGCTATACCCTGGGCCTTTACCCCCGGGCACTTTGGCTAACCCGAAGGGCCAGACCACCAACCGGAAGAGGTGCTGTTCCCCTGCGAAGCGCAGACAACCTCTGTAGCTCATGCAAACAGCTCCCCATATGTGTAGGAGGCAAGTTTTAACGCCATATGCCCTTTATGGAAGCATAAATTCATACAAATATGTTTTAGGCAAAACAAGAAAAGTGTGCGCTGTATACACGCATACATAGAACACGTGTGCTATGGAACAGGCATCCTACAAGCAAGCATGCGTTTTATGAACGTGTTATGCAACATTACACAACGTGTATCCATGCAGACACATATTCCTAACCCTGAACATAAAGAATCCTGTATATTTAAGGAAAATTTAAATTAACATGCCTCGTTATGCAACCATGCCAATCTAGGCAATCATGCAACTTTAGGCGATCATGCATCCTTATGCGATTCTGCATTTTTATATGATCAAACATTTTATACATTATAAGCACTACTGTGCGGACAAGTACCCTTGTGACCAAGGACTCTTGTGCGATCAAGCATCTTTATGCAATCCAGCATTTTTATGCAATTTTAGGCATTTCTGTGCAAACAAGCACTTTAATGTGACCCAGCGTCCTCATGCGACTATGTAAAACACATGTAAATCCATACCAACAGAAAACATGTATCTTTATGTGGTCAACAAGAACATGTTCTGTTACTTGTTTTACCCACATGATGTACATTCCAAACTCATGTATTTTATGCAAACATGTGGACTAGTAAAGAGGACGTTATCCTCCGCCAACATGCGTTTCCGCAATCATGCGATTTAACTGTTTGTGCATTAGCAACAATGCGTACCAGCAACTGTGCATCCCTGCAGTTGTGCATTTGGTTAGCTTGTAAGCACCTGCATGAGGATCCTGTGGAGGTTTTCTAGCCTGATGGTCAAGCATCTTAATGCGATCAAACCTTTCTGCATGACCATGCGACTAGGAGAAAAGAAAAAAAAACGATGCATATCTATAAAAACATAAACATGCATCTTTATGTGAGCGTGTCACCTTATGCGATCACGCGTTCTTATGTGATCAAAAAAAATAAGCATGTTTTGTGTGTTATTTAACACAAACATGTCCAAACATGCATTTTGTACACACATGACCATGTATCTTTATGCAACCCGTTTGTTTAAGCAGCAACTGTGCGAGCTTAGCAACTGTACAATTCAGCATCTGTGTATGTTAGCAACTGTGCGATTTTAGCAAGCACCTGCTCATCTGCAGTTGGCCCTCTACTTCTCCCTGTAGGATAACAAGCACATATGCACTATTGACAAACCTTTCAAACATGTAATATAACAACAAGCATTTCAGATCTACAAGCACGTATCTTATGCTGTTCCTGCCCACAAGCAGAAAATGACACTTAAAGTGAACTGCTAATCACCCCGGGGTGTATCTACTACTTCCAGCTCTACATGCCCCATGGATAGGCAGAAATATGCAGCATGTAATCATGACTTGTCTGTACTGGTTCCCAAGCCGGCACTCACACACTCCGCTGCTCTGTCTGCAAAGCCGATCGATCTGTCAGCACATGGTAATGGCTGCCCTTCCTCTTCCTGTCTACAATAACAATAGGCTAGGAGTAAATCTGCACCCTCTAGTGGCTGGGGAAAAACCAGCAGCCTGCCTGAGCCCGAGTACAAGCATGATAGAACAGCACACGGCTCCCAGGGGCCCCCGGGGAACAGACATTGAGATCGTTCTCTTCATAGAGCACTGCAAACCAATGCAGACTCACCATTCCTCAGTGCAGGGTACTGCTGGAATATCACAGAGACCCGATCTTCACCCATCACGGCGGTGTCATGCCAGACCTTCAAGGACGGGGTCCCCTCTGTACGGTCCACTACCTTGGGCCTTATATAGCGCCCCGCCAGAGCAAACCTGTGATATAGCAATGTGACCGAGGTGCTGGATCCCAGGGGCCAGCTCTCCTAAGAGAAGCATTACAGACAAAACCTCGTTCTTCGGTATCCAGGCCTCGGGGACCATCCACTTTAGCCTTTGTTTGGCTCTTTGAATGGATCCGATAGAGAAGCTCCCTGACCCTGTTCAGGACATCCAGGAGCAGAACATCAACCGTGACCAACACCTCAGACACTGGCGAAAAAACTGAGGTACTCCCTGTAGGGGAGGGGTTATATAGGGAGGGGACTTCCTGTATGGGAGGGGTTATATAGGGAGGGGACTTCCTGTATGGGAGGGGTTATATAGGGAGGGGACTTCCTGTAGGGGAGGGGTTATATAGGGAGGGGACTTCCTGTAGGGGAGGGGTTATATAGGGAGGTGGGAGGGGTTATATAGGGAGTGGACTTCCTGTGGAGGCGGGGTTATATAGGGAGGGGACTTCCTGTGGAGGCGGGGTTATATAGGGAGGGGACTTCCTGTAGGGGAGGGGTTATAGAGAGAGTGGACTTTCTTGTAGGGGAGGGGTTATATAGGGAGTGGACTTCCTGTGGAGGCGGGGTTATATAGGGAGGGGACTTCCTGTGGAGGCAGGGTTATATAGGGAGGGGACTTCCTGTAGGGGAGGGGTTATATAGGGAGGGGACTTCCTGTAGGGGAGGGGTTATAGAGGGAGTGGACTTCCTGTAGGGGAGGGGGTTATAGAGGGAGGGGACTTCCTGTAGGGGAGGGGTTATAGAGGGAGTGGACTTCCTGTAAGGGAGGGGTTATAGAGGGAGTGGACTTCCTGTAGGGGAGGGGGTTATAGAGGGAGGGGACTTCCTGTAGGGGAGGGGTTATAGAGGGAGTGGACTTCCTGTAAGGGAGGGGTTATAGAGGGAGTGGACTTCCTGTAGGGGAGGGGTTATAGAGGGAGTGGACTTCCTGTAGGGGAGGGGTTATATAGGGAGGGACTTCCTGTAGGGGAGGGGTTATAGAGGGAGTGGACTTCCTGTAAGGGAGGGGTTATATAGGGAGTGGACTTCCTGTAGGGGAGGGGTTATATAGGGAGGAGACTTCCTGTAGGGGAAGGGTTATATAGGGAGGGGACTTCCTGTAGGGGAGGGGTTATATAAGGAGTGGACTTCCTGTCTGATTACACCAGTGTCCAGTACTTGAAGGTGAGATATAACCCATTTAGTAATTACTATGAGCCTCTGTGTCCCGTGATGTACTATAAAGAAATAATGGTGGCCACACAAAATATTGACACTTTGGGCCCAATTTGGAGATTTTCACTTAGGGGTGTACTGACTTTTGTTGCCAGCGGTTTAGACATTAATGGCTGTGTGTTGAGTTATTTTGAGGGGACAGTAAATTTACACTGTTATACAAGCTGTACACTCACTACTTTACATTGTAGACAAGTGTCATTTCTTCAGTGTTGTCACATGAAAAGATACAAGAAAAGATTTACACAAATGTCACTGAGGGGTGTACTTACTTTTGTCACATACTGTAGAAGTGTGTGGTGAATACATGATAAGCGATGTATATGAGGTTTTTTCACCCCTTAAAGCATTTCATTTTTTTTTTTTAGAAAGTAAAGGTCTTCTATGGATCGGTCTTGCTGCAGCCACCATAGTGGCCTTGGTGGTAGTGGTCGCCTTTGGGGTATATATAAACTATACCAGAAAACACCCCTCCCCCCCCCACAATTCTACAGGTAAGCTGAAGACATTTAAAATTACACAATCTCTAATGTATCATGTCTGCAGTCTCTGATCATCTCCTGTACTATGTCTGCAGTCTCTGATCATCTCCTGTATTATGTCTGCAGTCTCTGATCATCTCCTGTACTATGTCTGCAGTCTCTGATCATCTCCTGTATTATGTCTGCAGTCTCTGATCATCTCCTGTACTATGTCTGCAGTCTCTGATCATCTCCTGTACTATGTCTGCAGTCTCTGATCATCTCCTGTACTATGTCTGCAGTCTCTGATCATCTCCTGTACTATGTCTGCAGTCTCTGATCATCTCCTGTACTATGTCTGCAGTCTCTGATCGTCTCCTGTATTATGTCCGCAGTCTCTGATCATCTCCTGTACTATGTCTGCAGTCTCTGATCATCTCCTGTACTATGTCTGCAGTCTCTGATCATCTCCTGTACTATGTCTGCAGTCTCTGATCATCTCCTGTATTATGTCTGCAGTCTCTGATCATCTCCTGTATTATGTCTGCAGTCTCTGATCATCTCCTGTACTATGTCTGCAGTCTCTGATCATCTCCTGTACTATGTCTGCAGTCTCTGATCATCTCCTGTACTATGTCTGCAGTCTCTGATCATCTCCTGTATTATGTCTGCAGTCTCTGATCATCTCCTGTACTATGTCTGCAGTCTCTGATCATCTCCTGTATTATGTCTGCAGTCTCTGATCATCTCCTGTACTATGTCTGCAGTCTCTGATCATCTCCTGTATTATGTCTGCAGTCTCTGATCATCTCCTGTATTATGTCTGCAGTCTCTGATCATCTCCTGTACTATGTCTGCAGTCTCTGATCATCTCCTGTACTATGTCTGCAGTCTCTGATCATCTCCTGTATTATGTCTGCAGTCTCTGATCATCTCATGTATTATGTCCGCAGTCTCTGATCATCTCCTGTATTATGTCCGCAGTCTCTGATCATCTCCTGTATTATGTCCGCAGTCTCTGATCATCTCCTGTATTATGTCTGCAGTCTCTGATCATCTCCTGTACTATGTCTGCAGTCTCTGATCATCTCATGTATTATGTCTGCAGTCTCTGATCATCTCCTGTATTATGTCTGCAGTCTCTGATCATCTCCTCTATTATGTCCGCAGTCTCTGATCATCTCCTGTATTATGTCTGCAGTCTCTGATCATCTCCTGTACTATGTCTGTAGTCTCTGATCATCTCCTGTATTATGTCTGCAGTCTCTGATCATCTCCTGTATTATGTCTGCAGTCTCTGATCATCTCCTGTACTATGTCTGTAGTCTCTGATCATCTCCTGTATTATGTCTGCAGTCTCTGATCATCTCCTGTATTATGTCTGCAGTCTCTGATCATCTCCTGTACTATGTCTGCAGTCTCTGATCATCTCCTGTACTATGTCTGCAGTCTCTGATCATTTCCTGTACTATGTCTGCAGTCTCTGATCATCTCCTGTATTATGTCTGCAGTCTCTGATCATCTCCTGTATTATGTCTGCAGTCTCTGATCATCTCCTGTACTATGTCTGCAGTCTCTGATCATCTCCTGTACTATGTCTGCAGTCTCTGATCATCTCCTGTACTATGTCTGCAGTCTCTGATCATCTCCTGTACTATGTCTGCAGTCTCTGATCATCTCCTGTATTATGTCTGCAGTCTCTGATCATCTCATGTATTATGTCCGCAGTCTCTGATCATCTCCTGTATTATGTCCGCAGTCTCTGATCATCTCCTGTATTATGTCTGCAGTCTCTGATCATCTCCTGTATTATGTCTGCAGTCTCTGATCATCTCCTGTATTATGTCTGCAGTCTCTGATCATCTCATGTATTATGTCTGCAGTCTCTGATCATCTCCTGTATTATGTCTGCAGTCTCTGATCATCTCCTGTACTATGTCTGCAGTCTCTGATCATCTCCTGTACTATGTCTGCAGTCTCTGATCATCTCCTGTATTATGTCTGCAGTCTCTGATCATCTCCTGTATCATGTCTGCAGTCTCTGATCATCTCCTGTATTATGTCTGCAGTCTCTGATCATCTCCTGTACTATGTCTGCAGTCTCTGATCATCTCCTGTACTATGTCTGCAGTCTCTGATCATTCAGTGAATGTTATAGGAGAGGTTGTGGGGTGCGCTCTGCACACGTGGCGGGGGAGTAGCGGGGATTTTGGGGTCACATGGGCGGCCATATTGGTAGATTGCGCTTCCTTCGCTGTTCTAACGCTCTTTTTCCGTTCCTTCGCAGACAGTACCGGACAGACTTTCCTCTCGGTAAGTATTACATTCGTATTGCCGCTGTCGGAATCGCACTGATGGATTATAAAGAATGATGTGAATAAATAATAAATGGCGCGATCGATCATAGAAATATCTCTCTACATAAATATGAATTGTATGAAAAACAAAAAACAGAACGATCAAATGTGTATGACAGTCAATTGTGCAAAAATGATACAACTAATCGTCCAATTAGATCTGAGTATACCATCGATGTCCAGAAATGATCTGTGCTGGTGAATCCCGTAGAAACGTTCGACTGCTCCGCCCACAAAGTGACATCCGCTGTCGCTGAAAATTGTGTAGGAAATTCTTCTATAATGTATCCGTGAACCGGAACCACCAAGAGGAGAAATATCCGCCCTCCTCAGGGAGTGACCGATCGATCAAACTACGCTTTTACAGCAGAGATCCCTTCCATCCCAATAGAATCCCTCCCCTAGATCCACACTTCACACCACCGATCGCTCTGGGGGTCTTCATCTCTCTGGGGGGGTCTTTATCTCTCTGGGGGGTCTTTATCTCTCTGGGGGGGTCTTTATATCTCTGGGGGGGGTCTTTATATCTCGGGGGGGTCTTTATCTCTCTGGGGGGGTCTTTATCTCTCTGGGGGGGTCTTTATCTCTCTGGGGGGGGTATTTATCTCTCTCGGGGGGTATTTATCTCTCTGGGGGGGTCTTTATATCTCGGGGGGGTCTTTATCTCTCTGGGGGGGTATTTATCTCTCTGGGGGGGGTATTTATCTCTCTGGGGGGGGTATTTATCTCTCGGGGGGGTATTTATCTCTCTGGGGGGGTATTTATCTCTCTGGGGGGGGTATTTATCTCTCTGGGGGGGGTATTTATCTCTCTGGGGGGGTATTTATCTCTCTGGGGGGGGTATTTATCTCTCTGGGGGGGTATTTATCTCTCTGGGGGGGGTCTTTATCTCTCTGGGGGGGTCTTTATCTCTCTGGGGGGGGATTTATCTCTCTGGGGGGGTCTTTATCTCTCTGGGGGGGTATTTATCTCTCTGGGGGGGTCTTTTTCTCTCTGGGGGGGTCTTTTTCTCTGGGGGGTCTTTATCTCTCGTTTCATCACTCAGAATATAAACAGATATTTCTAGGAACGATCGCTCCATTCTTTATATAATTACTATCACAGCGCAGATCAGCGTTTCTCATTCTTCAATATTATTTCAGAATAACAATAAAGATCCAGGAGATGATAATTTTGGAAACGTTTACACTGTGCAACATTTCACCCAACCGCTGTTACAGAACGGATCCCTTCCACTGCCGGACATCACCAACGTTCCATCACCGCCATGTCTGAACAGTAAGGATACATTCCACAGGATTGTTGGGGGGGCATTAGGAACCCCATGAATGTTGGGGGGGCGTTAGGAACCCCATGAATGTTGGGGGGGTGTTAGGAACCCTATGAATGTTGGGGGGGCATTAGGAACCCCATGAATGTTGGGGGGGCGTTAGGAACCCCCATGAATGTTGGGGGGGCGTTAGGAACCCCCATGAATGTTGGGGGGGCGTTAGGAACCCCCATGAATGTTGGGGGGGCATTAGGAACCCCATGAATGTTGAGGGGGCGTTAGGAACCCCAATGAATGTTGGGGGGGCGTTAGGAACCCCATGAATGTTGGGGGGGTGTTAGGAACCCCATGAATGTTGGGGGGGCGTTAGGAACCCCCATGAATGTTGGGGGGGTGTTAGGAACCCCATGAATGTTGGGGGGCGTTAGGAACCCCATGAATGTTGGGGGGGTGTTAGGAACCCCATGAATGTTGGGGGGGCGTTAGGAACCCCATGAATGTTGGGGGGGCGTTAGGAACCCCCATGAATGTTGGGGGGGGCGTTAGGAACCCCCATGAATGTTGGGGGGGCATTAGGAACCCCATGAATGTTGGGGGGGCATTAGGAACCCCCATGAATGTTGGGGGGCGTTAGGAACCCCCATGAATGTTGGGGGGGCGTTAGGAACCCCATGAATGTTGGGGGGCGTTAGGAACCCCCATGAATGTTGGGGGGGTGTTAGGAACCCCATGAATGTTGGGGGGGCGTTAGGAACCCCCATGAATGTTGGGGGGGCGTTAGGAACCCCCATGAATGTTGGGGGGGCATTAGGAACCCCATGAATGTTGGGGGGGCATTAGGAACCCCATGAATGTTGGGGATTAGGAACCCCATGAATGTTGAGGGGGCGTTAGGAACCCCCATGAATGTTGAGGGGGCGTTAGGAACCCCCATGAATGTTGGGGGGGCGTTAGGAACCCCATGAATGTTGGGGGGGCATTAGGAACCCCCATGAATGTTGGGGGGGCATTAGGAACCCCATGAATGTTGGGGGGGCGTTAGGAACCCCCATGAATGTTGGGGGGGGTGTTAGGAACCCCCATGAATGTTGGGGGGGCATTAGGAACCCCATGAATGTTGGGGGGGCGTTAGGAACCCCCATGAATGTTGGGGGGGCGTTAGGAACCCCCATGAATGTTGAGGGGGCGTTAGGAACCCCCATGAATGTTGGGGGGCATTAGGAACCCCATGAATGTTGGGGGGGCGTTAGGAACCCCCATGAATGTTGGGGGGGGTGTTAGGAACCCCCATGAATGTTGGGGGGGCATTAGGAACCCCATGAATGTTGGGGGGGCATTAGGAACCCCATGAATGTTGGGGGGGTGTTAGGAACCCCCATGAATGTTGGGGGGGCATTAGGAACCCCATAAATGTTGGGGGGGGCGTTAGACTCACATGCTGAGATCTTTCTTGTCCCTCCATTGGGGAGATATTCCAGCTAAAATTCCCAGCTGTAGACGGTAACCATGGTAACGCCAGTATAGCTGTCAGAAAGTGACTCCTCCTCCAAACCCCTGTGGGAGGGGCCGGGACACAAATGCTCTGGACCTTGAAGGATAAGAGGAGTGATGAATGAACAGATACAATGTTACATTTCTCAGTTCTCTTATGGAAACAATTGCACAGATCACATATTGGAGACTTCATGAGCCTGCGCAATGATTCCTTAAAGTGATTGTAAAGGCAGAATGTACATTAAGATAAAAAATCTTTTGTATGCCCCCCCCTCAATACTTACATGAGCCCCCTCTCTGTCCAGCGATGTCCATGAGTGTCTCAGCCATGCGAGATTCTCCTTCCTGATTGGCTGAGACACACCAGTGGTGGCATTGGCTCCCGCTGCTGTCAATCAAAGCCAATGAGGGGAGAAAGTGGGCGGGGTCGCAGCTCTGTGTCTGATTGGACACACGGAGGTGTGGCTTGGCTCGGGTGCCCCCATAGTAAGCTGCTTCCTGTGGGGGGCGCTCAGGAGGGAGGGGCCAGGATCATCAAAGAGGGACACGAGAAGAGGAGGATTCGAGCCGCTCGGTGTAAATCCATTAAGACTCTTTTCACACTGGAGACGTTTGCGCCTGAAAAACGTCTCCCCTGCAGCCCCAGTGTGAGAGTCCGAGGGCTTCCACAGGGGGGCGCTGTGCTGGCGGGATGTTAGAAAAGGTCCTACAAGCAGCATCTTTGGGGTGGTGGAGGAGGCTGTAATCCCTCCATATCCCCAGAGAAGTGACACCAATCCTTCTACATAAGTTGTACCTGTTTATCTGCAGTCTTCTCTACATCCATTCAAAGTACAGAATATACACAGGATCTCTGAATATCAAGTGGTGGAGAGCTCTGAGAGCTGATTGGAGGGAAGGCACACACCCCCTTCACACAGGAACAGAGCTGAGGCTGTCAGTCACAGGCTGTGTGCTGGAGCTCTCTCTTCTGTCACCTTTTATCTCTTGGTGTCAGGAAAACTTGTCATAAGTGACTCGTGCAGATAGCAGAGGAGGGAGGGGGAGGAGTCTCATGCAGATAGAGGAAGGAGGGGGAGGAGTCTTATGCAGATAGAGGAAGGAGGGGGAGGAGTCTTATGCAGATAGCAGAGGCAGGAGGGGGAGGAGTCTCATGCAGATAGCAGAGGAAGGAGGGGGAAGGGGGAGGAGTCTCATGCAGAGGGAGGAGGGGGAGGAGTCTCATGCAGATAGCAGAGGAAGGAGGGGGAGGAGTCTCATTCAGATAGCAGAGGAAGGAGGGGGAGGAGTCTCATGCAGAGGCAGGAGGGGGAGGAGTTTTATGCAGATAGCAGAGGAAGGAGGGGGAGGAGTCTCATGCAGATAGCAGAGGAAGGAGGGGGAGGAGTCTTATGCAGATAGCAGAGGAAGGAGGGGGAGGAGTCTCATGCAGATAGCAGAGGAAGGAGGGGGGAGGGGTCTCATGCAGATAGCAGAGGAAGGAGGGGGAGGAGTCTCATGCAGATAGCAGAGGAAGGAGGGGGGAGGAGTCTCATGCAGATAGCAGAGGCAGGAGGGGGAGGAGTCTTATGCAGATAGCAGAGGAAGGAGGGTGAGGAGTCTGATAGCAGAGGAAGGAGGGGGGAGGAGTCTCATGCAGATAGCAGAGGAAGGAGGGGGGAGGAGTCTCATGCAGATAGAGGAAGGAGGGGGAGGAGTCTCATGCAGATAGCAGAGGAAGGAGGGGGAGGAGTCTCATGCAGATAGCAGAGGAAGGAGGGGGGAGGAGTCTCATGCAGATAGCAGAGGAAGGAGGGGGGAGGAGTCTCATGCAGATAGCAGAGGAAGGAGGGGGAGGAGTCTCATGCAGATAGCAGAGGAAGGAGGGGGGAGGAGTCTCATGCAGATAGCAGAGGAAGGAGGGGGGAGGAGTCTCATGCAGACAGCAGAGGCAGGAGGGGGAGGAGTCTCATGCAGATAGCAGAGGCAGGAGGGGGAGGAGTCTCATGCAGATAGAGGAAGGAGGGGGAGGAGTCTCATGCAGATAGCAGAGGAAGGAGGGGGAGGAGTCTCATGCAGATAGCAGAGGAAGGAGGGGGAGGAGTCTCATGCAGATAGCAGAGGAAGGAGGGGGAGGAGTCTCATGCAGATAGCAGAGGAAGGAGGCAGCAGACAGAAATGATTTGCCTGCATAGAGGAGGTCAGAGACCCAGTGATGATGTCACGGGATTAGAATAGGATATGTCATGAGAACAGGTTTTATTAGCATGCTGATATGAGGGGGGAGGGGGAACCAGAGAGGGAAGAATATAAGCAGAATAACCTTCAGCTTTAATATGATTGGCTTTGAGAAAGGGGGATTTGTGCATAACCAACGAAACGCGTTGGGGTCAAATCTTGATACACTTTTTTTGTGTGAGGAATTCATATCTGGACTGACCCCCCGCGGCTCGGCGCTCCCATCCTTTCACTCCACACAAGAACATTCAATGACACGGGCGCAGGACGAGGCACAATGTATTCTTATTGGTGAATCGCTACACTTATCTCTCAGGATTGTAACATTTCAATGTTATTTCTTCCCTCAGCCCCGAAAGTGATGTACGCCATTATTGACAACATTCCGTTACGCCGCTGGGGCGAGTTTGTCCGACGCTTGGGCCTGAGCGACCACATCATCGAAACCTCAGAGAAAGACCACAGACATTACAGCGAAGCTCAGTACGCAATGCTGCAGGTCTGGCTAACGCGGGACGGCTGCCCCACCACCAAGCGGGACCAGCTCTTCAATGTCCTGCGAGAGATTAACCTGGGGGGATGTATAGATAAAATCGAGGAATATTTGTGAAGCGGACATTCTGTATTGAAGGACATCGAGTAACATGGAATCATTTAATACTAATATAGTTCTGTTCAATCTTCATTCGTACCTTCATCCATCGAACGTATGAAGTCATCTGCAAAGTTCTCTTGGAATCCAAGCCATACTGATCAATAATCTGTAACTTGTATCTCTGAGTAGAGGTGACCAATTCTTCCCGCCAACGTGGATGTTTGTCACCTAGAATGATTTGGATGTTTGGATTCTTCTGCACATGATTCACTAAAAGCCACCTCTTTCCAGCAAAGTCAGATTTTAGGTTCTTTGACCCAAGCCTATGGTGGCATCAGACTTGGGGTGAGTTTGTCCGGCACGGGGGGGCCTGAGAAACCACATCACCGAAACCTCTGAGAACGACTAGAGACATTACAGTGGCGCTCAACACACAATATTGCAAGTCTGGTTAACACAAGCGGGCTGCCCCACCATCAAACGGAACCAGTTGCTCTATGTCCTGCGAGAAATAAACTTGGGGGGGGGGGGGCGGGGTGTATAGATAAAATCAAGGCGCGTTTGTGACCGTCTTATGCCAAGTTTATGGTGACAGGTGGCATCGGACTTGGGTTAGCATGAATAGAAAAATATTAGCACCAAGGTCAGCCCAACCAGAACTGAAACTTCAGTTCTTGGTAGATGATGGAGAAAATAGATCACATTTCTTGAAGCACCTACACTTGGGTTTTCAGACCTGCACACCAGCTGTGGCTATAATGAGGGGCCTCAAGATCTGAAAAAAAAATAAAAAGGAACAGCTTCTGCTTGAGTAATTTCTTTTTCTCCTTTACTGCCCCTTATAGACACTCTACTTTGTGGCCCAAGGTCAATGCTCTTCAAGGCTGAATGGGGCCAAGTGTCATTAACCCCACTGTGATCAGGGGCCCATGTCATCAACCCCACTGTGGTCCAGGGCCAGTGCTCTTCAGGGTTGAATGGCGGCCAGAGTCATCAACTCCAATTTGGTCCAGGCTAATGCTCTTCAAAGTTGAAAGGCACCCAATGTCATCAACCCCACTGTGAGCCCATCACTTTGGCCTGGGCTTACTGTGCAGTGCAGCAGATGATGGAGTTGAGTTCATAAGGAGGACTGTCCACCTGCTGAAGCAGAAGAAGGACCTCATTTATCACATGACTGGCAAGAAGACAGCTGAATTTTTGGATATTTTGGAAAATATATGAATTAGGTTAAAGAAGTTGAGTTCTATTTATTTTATTATATGGAGGTTGCAATAAGAACAGTAGGAACACCCAACACTCTTATCGTGGGCAGACAGGAACATTGCAATGAGGAGATAAGGAACACCCAAAACTCTAATATGGACAGGGACATAGCAAGGAACCATAGCAGGATAATCCCACTGTTGACAAGCCAGGAGGTGACTCAGCTTACCAAACTAAAAAAAAAGTTTTTTTGGGTGGACTGACCCTTTAAATCTTTGCTGCTAGTGCCTTGTCTTTGCATGAACCTGCTTGGCTAGGAGGGAGGAAGGTATAGCATAAACTAGATGGATCAGGTGGGGAGTAGTACCTTTATCTATGAGGTGCAGCCCACAATGCAACAAGTGTAAATAGATTCGAATGGTGCTCACCAGGTTTCAGTGGTTCCTCCACAGTGACCAATCTCTATGAAAAGAACAAGATTCCATTGGGCATCTTTAGTTTAAGCCAGGGGTCTCCAAACTTTTCAAAAGGCCAGTTTTCTGTCCTTCAGACATTAGGGGCCAAATTGTGGACAGTGGGGGTAAGAAATGTCCTGGGCCCAGCATCAGTGAGGATAAACATGGCCTCAGGGTTGGTTTTAAGTAGGAGGAGAAGTAGTGTCCCATCAGTGGTATCAGTGAGGGATATAGTGTCCCATAATTGGTGTCAGTGGGAGGAATAATGTCCCATCAGTGGGAGGAATAGTGTCCCATCCTTGGTGTTAATGGGAGGAATAGTGCCCCATCATTGGTGTCAGTGGGAGGAATAGTGCCCCATTGTTGGTGTCAGTGGGAGGAATAGTGCCCCATTGTTGGTGTCAGTGGGAGGAATAGTGCCCCATTGTTGGTGTCAGTGGGAGGAATAGTGCCCCATCATTGGTGTCAGTGGAAGGAATAGTGCCCCATTGTTGGTGTCAGTGGGAGGAATAGTGTCCCATTGTTGGTGTCAGTGGGAGGAATAGTGTCCCATTGTTGGTGTCAGTGGGAGGAATAGTGCCCCATTGTTGGTGTCAAAGGGAGGAATAGTGCCCCATCATTGGTGTCAAAGGGAGGAATAATGCCTCATGTCATTTGAAAGAATAGTGTCCCAAGGGCCAGATAAAGGCTAGCAAAGTGCCACAGTTTGGAGACCCGTGTTTAGGGTTAATATGTCTCACCTATAAAAGGTGGTTGGACGTCCAGTGAGATGTTTTTTGGGCAGAAAGCACCCTCTATATAAAATGTACCAAACGATGGCCATTTTGAAATGTAGATGATCAAAAATAAATATTTTATTCCGTACTTTGTAGTTGAGCACAAATAAGGCCATACGTGCCACAATTTTAAGCTAATAGGAATTATATGCAACGTTAAATAGCTAGGCAGCATGGTGGCCAAGTGTTTAGCACTCTTGGCCGGCTACACAGGAGTTCTGGGATCACACCCCGTAGACACATGATATGGAATCTGTTTGGGTTCCCTTTGGGATCTCCAGTTTCCATCCTGAATCACACTAGTACAGCCTTTCTCAACGGTTTTACCCCAGAGGAACCCTTGAAATCATATTTGGGCCTCAGGGAACCTCTGGTAAGATTAGTCCATTGGTGGTGATTTGGAAAATGCCCTGGTGGTGGTAAGTGGGAAGAATGCCTCCTCACAGGTTGGCCAGAATGATACCCTTGCAGTCATGCTGCTGGCTCTGCCAAGTGGTGCTGGAACTAAAACCATGGAGGCCCCATCAGATGGGATGTCAGTTAGCCAGAACTCAAGTCACCCCTAAGCCACCACTGGAGGAAGCCTAGGGATCCACAGAACCCTGGTTGAGAATGGCTGAACTAGTAGGTTACCAGGTGGTCTATAGTTTAAATTTGCAGAAAGAGCCCATTTCTACATCAGTGACTTTCCAAGAAGACCCTATGGACTGTCACAATCAGACACCTCTCTAGAAGGTTACACTTAGTCAATGGTGCAGGAGAAGACATTCTGCTGCTAAAGCCACGTATCTAAGCTAGACTCGGCCAATAAATAGAATTCCATGGACTTCACTTTTCTTAAGCTTAGAAAATATTTAGTACATTTTATTTTTCTCTCACTCAGAATGAATGGCAGCACATCGTGCCGACACACTGAAAGTGCCTTGTTGTTGTGGCAGCACACCGCACGTCAATGGATTGCCACTCATTGCATGGCATGCACATCCATCGGAAAGTACATTGGGGTGCCATTGAAATGAGGGCGCACATTACCGCATTAACATGGTAACACACACATCATTTGAATGGCACCCCAACACACCGTGCCGGCGGACGGGCATTGCAATGCAGCGCAACGTGAGGTACCCACACTAACGTGCCTTGTGGTGCACTGCCCAAAAATAGTGCATGTAGATTAGTGCATTGCCACACGTTGGGGGGCACTGCCACATAACACCCCCTGAAAGGTGATCACTGTGGTGTCGCTCTGGTGGAGAAGTCCGAATAGAGCGCTGTGAGTGCCGGCAGGGAGCTGGTCCTGGCTCCAAGCTGCAGAAAGGTCCAAGGATGGGGTGAGATGAACGGCGGCCCCTCAGAGCTTAATTATGGGGATCCAAGATTAAGCTCCAAGGGGTGGAGCAAAACGCAATGGAGGTGTGGCCTGGCTGCAGTCTGGGCTGAGGCTGCCATTCATCTCATCCCAGGAACCTGGGACTACTTCATGATGTGCGGCTTATGGATCTTTTCCTTTGATACCCCCGAAAGGTACGCTGGTACCACCTCGTCCACCGGGTGATTTCACTGCGGAATGAACAGCGTTGTCACCCTGCTAAATGAAGTGGGAAATGAGCGGATGATAAAAGTCCTGTAAGAATTTATTACCCCGCACTTTGCTCACTCCACACAAAACACTTTAGAGGGGGGGTGGGGGGAACCGACGTCAGTTTGGAGAGATTCACCCCAACTTCCTGTCCCAGTGCCGGCAAATCTCACCAATACAAGAGTACAGGAGAATCTCCCAACCAGGACAACTCCATAGATGAGACATTCTCCTTGTTTTGGGGAGATTTTCTGTGACTTCCTGTCTTTAAGGGAAAAAAAGGAATAATTTTAGGATGAGAGTAAATTTTATTTTCTACAAAAACATTGGAATGTGTATTTTTCTATTGGAGGACGGCGATCTTCTGCAATGGTGGGGAAACTCTTTTATTGGTTACTTAAAGTATGGAATTTCGTGTAGAGAATTCATTGGATGTCTTGTGTCTATTTTGTAAATAATTGTGTTCAATAAAGTTCTGCATTTAGTTTTCCATATTTAATGACTTTATCCTTTATTGAGAAGTCCTTACCCAGTGCCTTCACTCTCCTATGTGAAGATGACGGTAAATTGTATCAATTGTTTACCATAATTTTCCTTTCCTGGCACCAGTCCATGGCACCATACTGAGCTCTGTCACAGGTGTGCCTCCATGATGGCACCATACTGAGCTCTGTCACAGGTGTGCCGCCATGTTGGCACCATACCGAGCTCTGTCACAGGTGTGCCCCCATGATGGCACCATACTGAGCTCTGTCACAGGTGTGCCTCCATGTTGGCACCATACTGAGCTCTGTCACAGGTGTGCCTCCATGTTGGCACCATACTGAGCTCTGTCACAGGTGTGCCTCCATGTTGGCACCATACTGAGCTCTGTCACAGGTGTGCCGCCATGTTGGCACCATACCGAGCTCTGTCAAAGGTGTGCCGCCATGTTGGCACCATACCGAGCTCTGTCACAGGTGTGCCTCCATGTTGGCACCATACCGAGCTCTGTCACAGGTGTGCCCCCATGATGGCACCATACTGAGCTCTGTCACAGGTGTGCCTTCATGTTGGCACCATACTGAGCTCTGTCACAGGTGTGCCCCCATGATGGCACCATACTGAGCTCTGTCACAGGTGTGCCGCCATGTTGGCACCATACTGAGCTCTGTCAAACGTGTGCCGCCATGTTGGCACCTTACCGAGCTCTGTCACAGGTGTGCCGCCATGTTGGCACCATACCGAGCTCTGTCACAGGTGTGCCGCCATGTTGGCACCATACTGAGCTCTGTCAAAGGTGTGCCGCCATGTTGGCACCATACCGAGCTCTGTCACAGGTGTGCCGCCATGTTGGCACCATACCGAGCTCTGTCACAGGTGTGCCCCCATGATGGCACCATACTGAGCTCTGTCACAGGTGTGCCGCCATGTTGGCACCATACTGAGCTCTGTCACAGGTGTGCCGCCATGTTGGCACCATACTGAGCTCTGTCACAGGTGTGCTGCCATGTTGGCACCATACTGAGCTCTGTCACAGGTGTGCCGCCATGTTGGCACCATACCGAGCTCTGTCACAGGTGTGCCTCCATGTTGGCACCATACTGAGCTCTGTCACAGGTGTGCCTCCATGTTGGCGCCATACTGAGCTCTGTCACAGGTGTGCCCCCATGTTGGTGCCATACTGAGCTCTGTCACAGGTGTGCCGCCATGTTGGCGCCATACTGAGCTCTGTCACAGGTGTGTTGCCATGTTGGTGCCATACTGAGCTCTGTCACAGGTGTGCCCCCATGTTGGTGCCATACTGAGCTCTGTCACAGGTGTGCCGCCATGTTGGCGCCATACTGAGCTCTGTCACAGGTGTGCCGCCATGTTGGTGCCAATACTGAGCTCTGTCACAGGTGTGCCGCCATGTTGGCGCCATACTGAGCTCTGTCACAGGTGTGCCGCCATGTTGGCGCCATACTGAGCTCTGTCACAGGTGTGTTGCCATGTTGGCGCCAAGAAAAAGTAAATCCCAACATTATTAGACACTATGACGGTATGGAGAAAACATTGTTGCTTTTTACATTTAAAGGAGCTTGGCTCGGGTTCAAACCTTGGGCTGGGTTCACACTTGTGCCAATAAGGAATCACAAACAGGCAAAATGCTTGGCTCTTTAGTAGATGCGCAGGGGTGCCATGATTTCTTAATGCATCGAACAATGCAGCATGGCTGTGTTTTTTAACCACTTGGCGCCGGCCGCACCTCTGAGCAGGTGGGCCTTGGCGCCAAGCAGCCGCATATTTGCGTAAATTGGTGCAAATACAGCTGTGCCGAGAGCGTGCCACGGCACAGTTACCAGCAGCCAACCTAAAGTTCCCAATCACTACTTGCTTTCCAATCATGTGACTGCCAATCACGGTCACATGATCATAAACCCCACCTCCCTAAACCTCTTAAAGGGACGGGAGGCACCAGCGCCAAGAGGTTAGAAAACAATGTCGGGGAACTCTTTCCCCGCTTTTCCTGAAGGGTACAGCAGCCCATTCAAATGAATTTGTGCTGCACAACCCACACATGTGAACCATCCTCCATGACTAAGCCCTGTGGGTAGGACGAAACGTGTTGGAGGGGAGTGGCCTGGATGGAGCTGCGCTGAGCCTGCTGTTAGTCTGTGACTGTTGGGTTTTGCCAGTGTGCGGCATTCGGAGGTCTTCTCTTTTTCCTATGCTGCACCCATAACGTCGGGACAGGCTGTTCCCAAACCAGCCCCCAGTGTGAGTCACCTGATGTGGATACTGGAACCTGAAGCGGCACCCTTCCTAAATGTGATGAAACTGCTTGGCACCCTGATTAGGTGCTTCCGCCAAACCATGCCTACCGCCCACCAAACCGTTCCAGCAGACCAAGAGCTAATACTACCCCTCCCCCCAATCATTGCACAGAGAGAAGATGTGGGGGGAGAACCAAAGGAAGGACTCTCTATTGAATAGAAATACAGGTTTTTATACACTTCAAAAGTCGGTCAGTCACCACATTACCCAAAACATCCCACAATGATTGGATAACGAGGTATCTATGATGGGATTAGCCATGTGTCAGCTCGACAAATGGCTAAGCCCATCATAGATTCCTCCAAGAGTTAGCCAACAGACAGAAACAATAGGTGAATCAATTAACACAATTAACAATGGGAATTCACACCTAGGAGGCACACAATGGGAGAGACACACTTAATAAAGACATAACACCTTAATAGACTATATCAGGAGACTCCAGTATCAGGAGACCCCAGTATCAGGGGACCCCAGTATCAGGAGACCCCAGTATCAGGGGACCCCAGTATCAGGAGACCCCAGTATCAGGGGACCCCAGTATCAGGAGACCCCAGTATCAGGGGACCCCAGTATCAGGGGACCCCAGTATCAGGAGACCCCAGTATCAGGGGACCCCAGTATCAGGTTGCTTGAGATGATTATATTAACATCTGCTCTGAGTCTCACAGTCTGAAGCAGTCATTGCTGGTTTGGACCAAGAGACCCCAAATATCTATCGGGGTCCCACAGTTCTCAGAGTCTGTGTGTTACTCCAATGGTCCCCCAGGCACACACCTCCCAAAGAATAGAGCCCCCAAACGCCAGGGCCCACAGTCAGTAGGCAAGAGGCCACCCTGCAGTCCCCTCCAAAAGCCGCTGTCACATTGGGTTCCCTGCCTTCTCTGGTCACAGCATTGTACCAACAATACAAACAATAATTATATATGACAATCCATTATAAGCTTACGTGAAAAATCTCCTTTCATGCTGTGAGTGCTGTCTGTCTGCTGGCTGCCTATTTCTACAACTTCCTAGATTCCCAGTATGCTTTGCAGCTTCTCCATTTCTAAGGACTATATGTCCCACAGTACCTTGCTGCCTGCAAGCAGTGATCTCTGTACAGCCCCCGCCTCCTGAAACTCCTCCTCTCAGAAGGTGGGCTCTATGAAATGTGTGACACAGCAGTGCCTCCTCACAGAGCGTGGTGACTCCGTGTCCCAGAATTCTAGGAAGGAAATGTGCGGGGTCATCACAAACTTCACAATTAATAGGAGGAGGTGAGAAATCATTGAAATATAATGTGGAAATGAAGATCTGATTTTGCCCATTGGTACATTTAAACCAATTCACAAAAATGTAACCTGTTGCAGCTTCCAATCCCGGGGGCCCAATCACACTTAAAGAAGAACTCCGAGAATAGATTACTTTGGGCCTGCTTGGCTGAAACCAGTTATGCAGATGCTGCCTTCATGTGGCTGATGGTGGATCTGCAATTGACTATTGTAGCCCTCGGCTACATACAGGAAGCAGCGCCCTCTTCTGGCGGGCGCTCCAGGGACTTCTCTTTTTTTCAATGAAGACAATCCTTCCTCTTCGAAGGACTGGTGAAGGTTTGGTGAAGGACTGCTGAAGGAGCGGTGAAGGTTCAGTGAAGGACTGGTGAAGGAACGGTGAAGGTTCGGTAAAGGACCAATAAAGGGTCGCTGAATGTCCGGTGAAGGTTTGGTTAAGGAACGGTGAGGGAACGGTGAATGTTCGGTGAGGGACCAATGAAGGTTCGGTGAAGGACCGGTGAAGGATCCTTGAAGGACTGGTGAAGGTTCGGTGAAGGTTTGGTGAAGGATTGGTGAAGGTTCAGTGAAGGTTCAGTGAAGGTTCGGTGAAGGTTCAGTGAAGGTTCGGTGAAGGACTGGTGAATGTTCAGTGAAGGACTGGTGAAGATTCGGTGAAGGATCGGTGAAGGATCGGTGAAGGATCGGTGAAGGTTCGGTGAAGAATCGCTGAAGGTTCGGTGAAGAATCGCTGAAGGTTCGGTGAAGGACCGGTGAAGGATCGATGAAGGACTGGTGATGGTTCGGTGAAGGTTTGGTGAAGGTTCAGTGAAGGACCGGTGAATGTTCAGTGAAGGATCGGTGAAGGTTCGGTGAAGGATCGGTGAAGGTTCAGTGAAGGACCGGTGAAGGTTCGGTGAAGGATCGGTGAAGGTTCGGTGAAGGATCTGTGAAGGATCGGTGAAGGTTCAGTGAAGGTTCAGTGAAGGACCGGTGAATGTTGAGTGAAGGACCGGTGAATGTTCAGTGAAGGACCGGTGAAGGTTTGGTGAAGGATCGGTGAAGGATCTGTGAAGGACCGGTGAATGTTCAGTGAAGGTTCGGTGAAGGAACAGTGAAGAATCGCTGAAGGTTCGGTGAAGGACTGGTGATGGTTCAGTGAAGGTTCGGTGAATGTTCAGTGAAGGTTCGGTGAAGGACTGGTGATGGTTCAGTGAAGGTTCGGTGAAGGTTTGGTGAATGTTCAGTGAAGGTTCGGTGAAGGACTGGTGATGGTTCAGTGAAGGTTCGGTGAAGGTTTGGTGAATGTTCAGTGAAGGTTCAGTGAAGGACTGGTGATGGTTCAGTGAAGGTTCGGTGAAGGTTTGGTGAATGTTCAGTGAAGGTTCGGTGAAGGTTCAGTGAAGGTTCGGTGAAGGACCGGTGAATGTTCAGTGAAGGACCGGTGAATGTTCAGTGAAGGTTCGGTGAAGGAACGGTGAAGAATCGCTGAAGGTTCGGTGAAGGACTGGTGATGGTTCTGTGAAGGTTTGGTGAAGGTTCAGTGAAGGATCGGTGAAGGATCTGTGAAGGATCAGTGAAGGTTCAGTGAAGGTTCGGTGAAGGACCGGTGAATGTTCAGTGAAGGACTGGTGAAGGTTCGTGAAGGACTGGTGATGGCTCAGTGAAGGTTCGGTGAAGGACTGGTGATGGTTCGGTGAAGGTTCGGTGAAGGACCGGTGAATGTTCAGTGAAGGACCGGTGAAGGTTTGGTGAAGGATCTATGGTGAGCTGCAATCAATGACATTTTTTCTGTAGGGTTTAGTTGACCTTTAACCTGTTGTGTAACACGTATGTGTGGCGGCAAAAGAGCTCCCTTTAACCCCCCACATGTCAGACATGTTCCTGTGGTGTAAATGCGCGCTCCCAGTCCAGACTAACGATCGGTAGTTACGATCATATGACAGCTAAGCACAGCGCTCACATAATCGAGGATCCTGCCCTGCAAGCCCCCCCCCCCCCCCCCGATGAAACTTTTTTAAAGGGGTGCCAGGACAGGTTGGAAGGGGTTAAAGAGAACATACATGACATATAAATACATTGAAGCAATGTAAGTGAATGTGACCCTGTATCAGCTTCTTGCGATCCATTGTACAGCAGAGCACAGACTGTAAGATGAAGAAGCAGCACAATGGGCCAATTAGTTTTGCTGGTGTGCAAAGAGGAAATGGATAGAAGATGAGAGCAGAAAGATGAGCTCATCAGTTTGCTGCTTCCCTTTTCATTGTCCAGTCACAGGCTGAGGGGGAGGGGTAAAGACCTGTAGGTGTTACTGATCTGCAGCAGAGAACATTCCGGTCAGGACTGTGCTGTATAGCAGAGCTGGGAACATGGAAGAGCTGGAGGGACAGAAACACAAGACCAATAGCAGGTAAAACATCTGCTATATATGTGCAGGACGTCCAAAGGGAAGCTGTGTGGGCGGGGCGGAGCGCGTTGGTGGGTGTGGCCTGGTCAGAGTCGCTTTGATTGGTCTAGGCTGTTTGGATTATTTTTTGCCTCTTAGTGTCGAGTCCCCGGAGGTGATTGGAATGGGGACCTGCGGCGGCACCCCAAGTTTTCTTCATTGATGCCCCACCAACCGCCCGCAGTACTTTCCCATGATGAAGGTCATGCAGCCCGCTCCGGGGGAGGGGCGCGAACTGATCACAAGGTCAACGAAGCTGGTATAAATGAATTGTGATTGGCCCACAGATATCACATGGTAGCTGTAGCCAATCACAGATCACTGGTAATCACAGCTGTAATGAATGTAACCCATTTATGACAATACAAAACATCGCGCCCAACCGTTCGCCCGCGGTGCCCTTTGATGTGACCCACCATCCCCGATCATCAGTGTGAAGAATGGAGCCAGCGCTAGAGGAAGCAGAGCCAACGATTCCGGAGATCTCCGTCTCCTGGTACAAGAAGAGCGATACCAAATGTACCCATCCACTCCGCTCTCTACTGCAGACGCATGCTTCCTCCAGGGTTACCCAGTGCCAGCAGTACCCGCCAGTAAAAACAGTACCCACCAGCAGTGCCTGCAGCAGTGCCAGCCAGACACCACCAGCAGTGCCAGCCCTTGAGGACAGCCAGCATCTGCTGCCAGCCATACCCGCCTGTGGTAGAGCAGCTGCCAGCCATACCCGCCTGTGGTACAGCAGCTGCCAGTCATACCCGCCTGTAGTACAGCAGCTGCCAGCCATACCCGCCTGTAGTACAGCAGCTGCCAGTCATACCTGCCTGTGGTAGAGCAGCTGCCAGCCATACCCGCCTGTGGTACAGCAGCTGCCAGCCATACCCGCCTGTGGTACAGCAGCTGCCAGCCATACCCGCCTGTGGTACAGCAGCTGCCAGTCATACCCGCCTGTAGTACAGCAGCTGCCAGCCATACCCGCCTGTAGTACAGCAGCTGCCAGCCATACCCGCCTGTGGTAGAGCAGCTGCCAGCCATACCCGCCTGTGGTAGAGCAGCTGCCAGCCATACCCGCCTGTAGTACAGCAGCTGCCAGCCATACCCGCCTGTGGTACAGCAGCTGCCAGCCATACCCGCCTGTGGTAGAGCAGCTGCCAGCCATACCCGCCTGTAGTACAGCAGCTGCCAGCCATACCCGCCTGTGGTAGAGCAGCTGCCAGCCATACCCGCCTGTGGTAGAGCAGCTGCCAGCCATACCCGCCTGTGGTACAGCAGCTGCCAGCCATACCCGCTGGAATCCTGAGGAAGAAGTGAGGATTGAGGTCCGTTGAGATGCAGGTAAATCGCAGAGCAGCCTCAGGCCCCCTTCACACGATCGATCTGATCGGGTCCTCCTGTCCGTTTTTCGGGGGATACAATCAGACCCTCCATTCACCTCTATAGAATGACAGATGTAGACGGATTTGTGGTTTTTTTACACCCGCCTGTCTCCAATCCACCTAAAAAAACCAGAAGGGGATCCGCCCCCCTCAATCTGGGCGAATCGGATCGCAGGGCCCATAGAGTAGAGCTGTGTCTGTGTCTGCTCTGCATATACTGAGAGGACACAGACCTGCCATCTGCTGATTGTACAATGGTCATCACTGGAACAGCAAAGTGTATTGTTACAATGGTGACACCGAACGACTCTGATTATTATACCGCAGTGGTCATTAATCCCGTCCTCAGGACCCACCAACAGGCCAGGTTTTCTGTATTACCTGGGGGGAGACTAGAATCCGGCGATCACTGAGGAGCGAATGATCTCACCTGTCATGGATTGCAGTTATCCTGCAGACCTGGCCTGTTAGTGGCTTCTGAGGACGGGGTTAATGATCACTGCTATACAGGATTTATATGGGGGCTTTACAACATGAGGGCAGACAGTACAATTCAATACGGGAGGAATCAGAGGGCCCTGATCCCAAGAGCTTACAATCTAGAAATGAAAGTATAGAAAAAAAATAAAAGTTTAAAAAATGAAATAAGACTTTTTCCCGATCACACAATTATAAAATGACGCTGAACTGGTGACAGGATGTAAAAAAAAAAAAAAAAAATTAATTTCTTCATTTTCAAAAAAAGTGACAAAATAAAATAACTTCAGAAAACTCGCCTCATACTAAATACCCCAAACCGTCTACTCTACAGAGAGGGGTGATTTGGGGGGTATTTGTACTGTCCTGGCTTTTTGGGCCCCAAAAATGATATATGGGCCATCAGTATATCAGGATTGGTGGATTTTCAGACATACAGTATGTGACAAAAGTAAGTACACCCCTCAGTGACATTTGTGTAAATCTTTTCTTCTATCTTTTCATGTGACAACACTGAAGAAATGACACTTGTCTACAATGTAAAGTAGTGAGTGTACAACTTGTATAACAGTGTAAATTTACTGTCCCCTCAAAATAACTCAACACACAGCCATTAATGTCTAAACCGCTGGCAACAAAAGTCAGTACACCCCTAAGTGAAAATCTCCATATTGGGCCCAATTAGCCATTTTCCCTCCCCGGTGTCATGTGACTCGTTAGTGTTACAAGGTCTCAGGTGTGAATGGGGAGCAGGTGTGTTAAATTTGGTGTTATCGCTCTCACTCTCTCATACTGGTCACTGGAAGTACAACATGGCACCTCATGGCAAAGAACTCTCTGAGGATCTGAAAAAAAAAGAATTGTTGTTCTACATAAAGATGGCCTAGGCTATAAGAAGATTGCCAAGACCCTGAAACTGATCTGCAGCACGGTGGCCAAGACCATACAGCGGTATAACAGGACAGGTTCCCCTCAGAACAGGCCTCGCCATGGTCCACCAAAGAAGTTGAGGTCACGTGCTCAGCGTCATATCCAGAGGTTGTCTTTGGGAAATAGACGTATGAGTGCTGCCAGCATTGCCCAAGACTTTCTAAGTCAAGCCCTTGGTACGCCCCCAGTCTCAACTTACTTAAGAATAAAAGACGAATATTGGAAAGAAAGTGGCTTAAATCAAAACTTCCCCGGGACGAAATGGCGTATCGGGTCTATTGTCGAGGCTACACAAAGGCTGTAAAACACCATAAAAGATCCTATTATAACGATCAAATCATGCAAGCCTCGGGAATTATTCACATTGGTTAGGGACATATTTGAACCGAAAAAATTTTATTCAAAGATTGTCCCATCTATTGAATTGTGCTCTGCGCTTCAGTCTTCCTTTGGGGAAAAAATTTAAAAAATCCATAACCAGGACAAAATCTTGATGACTTTGACACTCCGGCACTAATAAGAGCTCCTCCAGCTTTTAGCTCATTTGCATCCACTTCAGTGGCAGAGATATCCAATATTATGTCCAAGTTTAAACCATCAAGCTCTCCGAATGACATCTGTCCCGCATAGTTTATGAAGATGAATGCAGATACATTGGTTACATGGATGGTGAACCTATCATTGAAAATAGGGGTCGTTCCAACATGACTGAAGCATGCCATTGTCTCCCCCTTGTTGAAGAAGAGAACACTCGACCCTTCTCTGCTCACTAATTTCAGACCTATATCTCATCTTCCCTTTCTGGCGAAGATCCTGGAGCAGGTTCTCTTTCAACAAATGCAAAGTTTCTTCGAGGGTAACGACCTTTTCCATGACTCCCAGTCGGGATTTAGGCCGGGACGTTGCACTGAACTGTCCGCACTCGATATACGCGAACGCCTGTTAAAGGTAAAGGATGCGGGGGGTTGGCAGCCTTGGTGCTACTTGACCTCTCCGCAGTCTTTGACACTATGGACCATCAAATCCTGGGAGATCGCATGGAATACCTTTTTGGATGTAGTGGCACTGTCCTCCGTTGGATCAACTCCTTTCTCATGGACAGGACCCATCAAGTGCGGATGAACGCTCGCAGCTCACCAATGGAACCACTTCTCTATGGAGTCCCGCAGGGCTCGGCATTGTCACCCCTGCTATTCAAATGCTATATGCGCCCACTCGCTGACTAGAATGCCAGATCTACGCAGAAGACACGCAGATCCTGGCTAACGCTGACGATGGGCCAAATATGCACCTACAACTGAAAAATGGACCCCTTCACATACAAAAATGGATGGCCGACAACAAGCTAGGTCTTAATGAAGAAAAGACCGAGGGGATGCTGGTGGGTCCTCAATCAACCACCAATTTTCTCTTGGCCTGGCCCACTTCATTCTGCCCCATTCCAACGCCGGCAAAGCAGGTCAGGAACCTAGGTATCATCTTTGGTCTCTGCCTGTCATTTATACCTCACGCAAAACTCTGTATCAAAAACTCTAACTTTTATATACAGAGACTCCGGAAAATGAAAGAACTATTTTTGTATGAAAACCGTCTGACTCTTGTACAAAGCCTTGTGCATTCCCGGTTGGATTGCTCTAACATCTTCTTTCTTGGACTTCCATTGAAGTGGCAAAAAAAATTGCAAGTAATTCAGAATCAAGCTGCTCGCCTGGTCTCCGGATGTGCCAGAACAGACCACATCTCTCCCGTGCTGGAAAAACTGCACTGGCTCCCTATCACCAAGTGAGTACTATTCAAGGCAATGTGCTATATGTATGGGGCACACCGGAAACTGGGCCCAATTTATCTGTCCGAATGGGCCCCTCATCACGTACCGTCAAGACCACTCCGAACGGCCAACTTACTTCTCACACAACCGACAACCAGCAGACTAAAACTTACTGGTAACAGACGCCTGGTTACAAAGGGCAATGAGCTGTGGAACTCCCTTCCAGTGTCTCTAAAGTCCTCACCCTCCCTCCTGAGTTTCAGGAACCTTCCTCTTTATCCAGGCCTACAGATAATCTGATGAAGAATAGGAATCATACAAAAACATGGATTTTGTATGCTCTTGTTCCTCCCCCATCTGGAGGGTTAGTCCCTCCCCCCGGCTTTCCTCTGTTTTTACGCTACGTCTTTCATATTGGGCAACCTAGTCTCCCTTTTTAACGTTCTTTTGGAAATCTCTCTTGATTTAACGGAGCACATTCGGCGCAGTACAAATCCCATATCAAATCAAATTTTCTGCAGAGGTTGTAGGGGTGGGGGGTCAGCCTGTCAGTGCTCAGACCATACGCCGCACACTGCATCACATTGGTCTGCATGGCTGTCATCCCAGAAGGAAGCCTCTTCTAAAGATGATACACAAGAAAGACCACAAACAGTTTTCTGAAGACAAGCAGACTAAGGACATGGATTACTGGAACCATGTCCTGTGGTCTGATGAGACCAAGATAAACGTATTTGGATCAGATGGTGACAAGCGTGTGTGGGGGCAACCAGGTGAGGAGGACAAAGACAAGTGTGTCTTGTCTACAGTCAAGCATGGTGGTGGGAGTGTCATGGTCTGGGGCTGAGTGCTGCCGGCACTGGGGGGCTACAGATCATTGAGGGAACCATGAATGCCAACATGTACTGTGATATACTGAAGCAGAGCATGATCCCCTCCCTTCAGAGACTGGGCCGCAGGGCAGTATTCCAACATGATAACCACCCCAAACACACCTCCAAGACCACCACTGCCTTGCTAAAGAAGCTGAGGGTAAAGGTGATGGACTGGCCAAGCATGTCTCCAGACCTAAACCCTATTGATCATCTGTGGGACATCCTCAAACGGAAGGTGGAGGAGCGCAAGGTCTCTAACATCCACCAGCTCTGTGATGTCATCATGGAGGAGGGGAAGAGGACTCCAGTGACAACCTGTGAAGCTCTGGTGATCTCCATGCCCAAGAGGGTTAAGGCAGTGCTGGAAAATAATGGTGGCCACACAAAATATTGACACTTTGGGCCCAATTTGGAGATTTTCACTTAGGGGTGTACTGACTTTTGTCAGATACTGTATATAAAACTTTCCTACAAACCAAGCAATATACACTTATTGGGATTTTTTTTTAACCAAAGACATGGAGCAGAATACATTTTGCCCAAAATCTATGAAGAAATGTCATTTTATTGGAAATGTTTTATAGCTTAAAGTAGAATTTTTTTTATTCTCAAAATTCTGTCTATGAGATTAAAAATGAGAAAAAAAGCCCCCAGTGGTGGTGAAATCCCACCAAAAGAAAGTTCTATTTGTGTGAAAAAGTAAAATACATTTTGTGTGTGTCCAGTGTTGCATGACCGCACAATTACCAGGTATAGTAGGACAGTGCTGGTGGGATAGGGCCACGGCTCCTCTATAAGGATCTTGCCTTCTGTGTTGCTGCTGAGGAGATCCACCAACCCCATTGGTCTGTTATCAGGGGGGCGGAGAGGAATGGGAAATCCAATCGTTTAGCGTTGTCACTGGAATGGAGACAGAGGATCACCCAACATTCTGAGATGGGAACGAGGGACACCTAGGCATAGGACACGCCCCACTTAAAGGAGAATTCACAAAAAATGGCTGGTCATACCCACAATTGTTTTTTTCACTATTCCTTTATATTGGCTTTTGGAATGTAGAAATGCAGCCATTTAGAAATGGGATGAAAGGTTTATCACTGGGAGATACAGAATACATTTTATATACAACTCTATAGATCAGAGCAACATGAGGGACCAATGAGGAGGAGGACAGAGGGACCTTCTTCTAAATCTGGGACAGTCCCTCCCTATGGATATCAGTCTGAGGGGGAAATTCCTGATGTGTCTTCAGAAGAGGAAGTCAATGGTAATGGTGGCACCTCCAGGTACATTTATGGGTTTTCAAAACTCTCCCGTCGCGGCCGAATACCGAACTTCAGCGTTTCCGGAAAGTGCTGGGCTCGTCCATCCCTTCTTACCACCTACAGATTTCTATAGGGTAGGGAGGCTTCCATGGTAGTGAAGGACCAGGTTATGGGGGTGGGGCTTCAGGACAGGATTGGAAGTGTGGCACCTTTGCCTGTGAATCCCACTTATTGGAGGAAGGTAGAAGAGGCCACTGTGGGGTCACCACTTCACATCCCGCCCATGTACATATGACGTCTGCAGGAGGGATCTCCCATCCTGGGCGGGCGTCAGATGACGTCCTGGGCTTCCCGGCCGCGTTACTTGGGAGCCAATGCAAGTGCCTGGCGGCCGCGATGTCCACAGGGCACCCGTGATTGCCCACTAACCGAGCAGGACTGTGGATGTGTGTGTGTAAACACAGAGATCCACATCCTGTCAGGTGAGAGGAGACCTTGTGAGTCCCCTCCCCCTACAGTTAGAATCACTCCCCTAGGTAACACAATTAACCCCTTCGCTGCCAGTGACATTTATACAGTAATCAATGCATTTGCTGTATAAATGCGAATGGTCCCAAAATGGTGTCAAAATTGTCCAATGTGTCCGCCATAATGTTACAGTCACGATAAAAAAAAAAAAAAAAAAAAATCGCCGCCATTACTAATAAAAAAAAAAAAATGCCATAAAACTATCCCCTATATTGTAGGCACTATAACATTTGTGCGAACCAATCAAACGCTTATTGCGATTTTTTTTTTTTACCAAAAATATATAGAAGAACATCGGCCTAAACTGAGGAAAAAAAATTGGGATATTTATTATGGCAAAAAGTAAAAAATAATGTGTTTTTTTTTTCAAATTTGTCGCTCTTTTTTTTGTTTATAGAGAACAAGATAAAAACCGCCGAGGTGATCAAATACCATCAACAGAAATCTCTATTTGTGGGGAAAAAATGATAAAAATGTAGTTTGTGTACAGTGTTGTATGACCGCGTAATTGTCATTCAAAGTGGGACAGCGCTGAAAGCTGAACATTGTCCTGGGCAGGAAGGGGGGGGGGAAGTGCCGGTATTGAAGGGGTTAAAGTATTATGGTCCATATAAGAAGAGGTGAGAACAAATCATGGAAGATTGATGAAGAAAGTGAAAACAGGAGAAATAGGAAACATTTTATTGGGTGTTGGGGGAAGGAGGATGCGGTTAGCGGTGTTTTCCGTAGCGGTTGAACCTCTTATACAAATAGCGGATCCTCTTCTCTAGATTTCTTCTGTCCTCATAAAACATTCGGCTTCCAACCATCATCTTCTTCCTTATACATCTCTGGAGCTCGTTCCCCTTCCAGCCCCGCAGCCACGAGGGGCCAATGATCAGCTGGTAGGGGTGGGCTTTAAAGTCACCTGAAATTAAAAAAAAAAAGACAAGACTCCAATCAATTTTATTCTTGCGTGTATATTATATATACACATATATACAAATATATACACACACACACAGAGGGGAAAAATAACGATTGTGTATGTTTTGCCCCCTTACATAGAAATGAAGGGTCTATAATTTTTATCATAGGTGTATTTTATATGATAGAGACAGAATATCAACTAAAAATCCAGAAAAATCACACAATACAAATGTTATAAATGGAGTAAAATAAGTATTTGATCCCCAACCAACCAACAATAATTCTGCCCCCTCACAGACTGAGTACAGGAGGTGCTCATGTGGTATATATATGGAGTATATAGAGAGTGTATATAGTATATATGGGGGGTATATATGGAGTATATAGAGAGTGTATATAGTATATATGGGGGGTATATATGGAGTATATAGAGAGTGTATATAGTATATATGGAGTATATAGAGAGTGTATATAGTATATATGGAGTATATAGAGAGTGTATATAGTATATATGGGGGGTATATATGGAGTATATAGAGAGTGTATATAGTATATATGGGGGGTATATATGGAGTATATAGAGAGTGTATATAGTATATATGGAGTATATAGAGAGTGTATATAGTATATATGGGGGTATATATGGAGTATATAGAGAGTGTATATAGTATATATGGGGGGTATATATGGAGTATATAGAGAGTGTATATAGTATATATGGGGGGTATATATGGAGTATATAGAGAGTGTATATAGTATATATGGGGGTATATATATGGAGTATATAGAGAGTGTATATAGTATATATGGAGTATATAGAGAGTGTATATAGTATATATGGAGTATATAGAGAGTGTATATAGTATATATGGAGTATATAGAGAGTGTATATAGTATATATGGAGTATATAGAGAGTGTATATAGTATATATGGAGTATATAGAGAGTGTATATAGTATATATGGAGTATATAGAGAGTGTATATAGTATATATGGGGGGTATATATGGGGTATATAGAGAGTGTATATAGTATATATGGGGGGTATATATGGAGTATATAGAGAGTGTATATAGTATATATGGAGTATATAGAGAGTGTATATATGGGGTATATAGTATATATGGGGGGTATATATGGAGTATATAGAGAGTGTATATAGTATATATGGGGGGTATATATGGAGTATATAGAGAGTGTATATAGTATATATGGGGGGTATATATGGAGTATATAGAGAGTGTATATATGGAGTATATAGAGAGTGTATATAGTATATATGGGGGGTATATATGGAGTATATAGAGAGTATATATAGTATATATGGGGTGTATATAGAGAGTGTATATAGTATATATGGGGGGTATATATGGAGTATATAGAGAGTGTATATAGTATATATGGGGGGTATATATGGAGTATATAGAGAGTGTATATAGTATATATGGAGTATATAGAGAGTGTATATAGTATATATGGAGTATATAGAGAGTGTATATAGTATATATGGAGTATATAGAGAGTGTATATAGTATATATGGAGTATATAGAGAGTGTATATAGTATATATGGAGTATATAGAGAGTGTATATAGTATATATGGAGTATATAGAGAGTGTATATAGTATATATGGGGGGTATATATGGAGTATATAGAGAGTATATAGAGAGTGTATATAGTATATATGGGGGGTATATATGGAGTATATAGAGAGTGTATATAGTATATATGGAGTATATAGAGAGTGTATATAGTATATATGGAGTATATAGAGAGTGTATATAGTATATATGGAGTATATAGAGAGTGTATATAGTATATATGGGGGTATATATGGAGTATATAGAGAGTGTATATAGTATATATGGGGGGTATATAGGGGGGTATATATAGAGAGTGTATATAGTATATATGGAGTATATAGAGAGTGTATATAGTATATATGGGGGTATATATGGAGTATATAGAGAGTGTATATAGTATATATGGGGGGTATATATGGAGTATATAGAGAGTGTATATAGTATATATGGAGTATATAGAGAGTGTATATAGTATATATGGAGTATATAGAGGTGTATATAGAGAGTGTATATAGTATATATGGGGGGTATATATGGAGTATATAGAGAGTGTATATATGGAGTATATAGAGAGTGTATATAGTATATATGGGGGGTATATATGGAGTATATAGAGAGTATATATAGTATATATGGGGGTGTATATAGAGAGTGTATATAGTATATATGGGGGGTATATATGGAGTATATAGAGAGTGTATATAGTATATACGGGGGGTATATATGGAGTATATAGAGTGTATATAGTATATATGGGGGGTATATATGGAGTATATAGAGAGTGTATATAGTATATATGGAGTATATAGAGAGTGTATATAGTATATATGGAGTATATAGAGAGTGTATATAGTATATATGGGGGGTATATATGGAGTATATATAGAGTGTATATAGTATATATGGGGGGTATATATGGAGTATATAGAGAGTGTATAGTATATATGGGGGGTATATATGGAGTATATAGAGAGTGTATATAGTATATATGGAGTATATAGAGAGTGTATATAGTATATATGGGGGGTATATATGGAGTATATAGAGAGTGTATATAGTATATATGGGGGGTATATATGGAGTATATAGAGAGTGTATATAGTATATATGGAGTATATAGAGAGTGTATATAGTATATATGGAGTATATAGTGTATATAGTATATATGGGGGGTATATATGGAGTATATAGAGAGTGTATATAGTATATATGGGGGGCATATATGGAGTATATAGAGAGTGTATATAGTATATATGGGGGGTATATATGGAGTACACACAGACACTACAGTAGGTCCTCATGTGGTACACAGATTAGTCCTGTCAATGTAAGAAGGTTCTCCTAACGACACTCGTTATGTGTATAAAAGACACCTGTCCACAGAATCTCTTTCTTCCATCCAATCCTCACCATCATGGGGAAGACCAAGGATCTGTCAGAGGACGTCAGGGAGAAGATTGTAGACCTGCACAAGGCTGGAATGGGCTACAAGACCATCAGCAAGAAGCTTGGTGAGAAGGAGACAACTGTTGGAGCGATTATTTGCAAATGGAAGAAATACAAAATAACCATCGATCGTCCTCAGTCTGGAGCTCCATGGAAGATTTCTCCTCATGGGGTGAGGATGGTCATGAGAACAGTGAGGGATCAGCCCAGAACTACACGGGAGGAGCTTGTGAAGGATCTCAAGGCAGTTGGGACCTCAGTCACCAAACAAACCATTGGTAACACAATACACCACCACTGGATTGAAATCCTGCAGCCCCCCGCAAGGTCCCCCCTCCTCAGGAAGACACATGTAGAGGAACGTCTGAAGTCTACCAATCAACATCTAAATGATTCAGAGAAGGATTGGGGGAGAAAGTTCTGTGGTCAGAGGAGACCAAATTTCATCCCTACAGTCACACACGGAGGTGGAAACATGATGATTTGGGGTGTTTCTCTGATAAAGGTTCAGGACGACTTTGCTGCATTGAGGGTCCAATGGACGGGGCCATGTATTGTAAGATCTTGGAGGAGAACCTTCTTCCCTCATCCAGAACACTGAAGATGGGTCATGGATGGGTCTTCCAGCATGACAATGACCCAAAACATACCGCCAAGGCAACCAAGGAGTGGCTCAAGAAGAAGCACATGAAGGTCATGGAGTGGCCCATCCAGTCTCCTCCAGACCTTAATCCTATAGAAAATGTATGGAGGAGATGAAACTTTGAGTTGCCAAGAGACCTTCAGGATTTAGAGAAGATCTGTAAAGAAGACAAAATCCCTCCTGAGATGTGTGGAAACTGATCACCACCTACAAGAAACGTCTGACCTCTGTGATCACCAACAAGGGTTTCTCCACCAACTACTAAGGGGAGCAAATACTTATTTTACTCCATTTATAACATTTGTATTGTGTGATTTTTCTGGATTTTTGGTTGATATTCTGCCTCTATCATATAAAATACGTGTATTTGGTACGTGAGCATTAAGGTCCTTCTTTGCTGCCACACATATATGTTATATGGACAGTACGAGGTCAAACACACTCCATTACAAAATGTACGATCTGCGCTGCCGCCCCAAAAAAATCAAACCCATTCCTTCTCCTTCGAAGGGTCACTACGGGAGATCTGACCCCACTAACAAGGAGAAGATCGAATGAACATTCTGCTGGTGTGTGGAAGGAAACCCTCCAATCATTTTCAGACAAGAAAGCCGCCATCTTGGCCTCTGCTTAACTACTCGCCGATCGCCCTCGGGCAGTTTTACTGCTATAGAGAGGCTGCACTGCGTTCGATCGCATATCTATGATCCTTCACTTCTGCAGGTGCACCACCGACTGATCATCCCGTGGACTCAATGTGTGCTGGCACCCGCTGATCGTTCGATCTACAGGCAGAACAGCGATCTGTCAGTAAGGAAAGCATGGATCCTGTGCTAAGAGATCGAGACGTTCGGTGTGAGCCATGGTAGTGCTAATCATAAATACTTAAAGCGATTGTAAAGATTTGTTTGTTTTTTTAATAACAAACATGTTATACTTACCTCCTCTGTGAAGTTGGTTTTGCACAGAGTGGCCCCGATCCTCCCTCTTCTGGGGTCCCTCAGTGGTGCTCCTGGCTCTTCCTCTTCATCGGGTGCCCCCACAGAGAGCTGCCTTTTCCATGGGGACACCCGTGCGGGCACCCTCCTGTGTCCATTGACACAGACAGCAGGACTCGGCCCCACCCCCACATCACTGGATTAGATTGACAGCAGCGGGAGGCAATCTATCCAATGAGGACCCAAGAGAGCGGGAGCCAATCTATCCAATGAGGACCCAAGGAGAGCGGGAGCCAATCTATCCAATGAGGACCCAAGAGAGCGGGAGCCAATCTATCCAATGAGGACCCAAGAGAGCGGGAGCCAATCTATCCAATGAGGACCCAAGAGAGCGGGAGCCAATCTATCCAATGAGTCCCAAGAGAGCGGGAGCCAATCTATCCAATGAGGACCCAAGAGAGCGGGAGCCAATCTATCCAATGAGGACCCAAGAGAGCGGGAGCCAATCTATCCAATGAGGACCCAAGAGAGCGGGAGCCAATCTATCCAATGAGGACCCAAGAGAGCGGGAGCCAATCTATCCAATGAGGACCCAAGAGAGCGGGAGCCAATCTATCCAATGAGGACCCAAGAGAGCGGGAGCCAATCTATCCAATGAGTCCCCAAGAGAGCGGGAGCCAATCTATCCAATGAGGACCCAAGAGAGCGGGAGCCAATCTATCCAATGAGGACCCAAGAGAGCGGGAGCCAATCTATCCAATGAGGACCCAAGAGAGCGGAGCCAATCTATCCAATGAGGACCCAAGAGAGCGGGAGCCAATCTATCCAATGAGGACCCAAGAGAGCGGGAGCCAATCTATCCAATGAGTCCCCAAGAGAGCGGGAGCCAATCTATCCAATGAGGACCAAGAGAGCGGGAGCCAATCTATCCAATGAGGACCCAAGAGAGCGGGAGCCAATCTATCCAATGAGGACCCAAGAGAGCGGGAGCCAATCTATCCAATGAGGACCCAAGAGAGCGGAGCCAATCTATCCAATGAGGACCCCAAGAGAGCGGGAGCCAATCTATCCAATGAGGACCCAAGACATGGGGAGCCAATCTATCCAATGAGGACCCAAGACATGGGGAGCCAATCTATCCAATGAGGACCCCAAGACATGGGGAGCCAATCTATCCAATGAGGACCCAAGACATGGGAGCCAATCTATCCAATGAGGACCCAAGACATGGGGAGCCAATCTATCCAATGAGGACCCAAGACATGGGGAGCCAATCTATCCAATGAGGACCCAAGACATGGGGAGCCAATCTATCCAATGAGGACCCAAGACATGGGGAGCCAATCTATCCAATGAGGACTAGGGGCGGACTGACAACTCATGGGGCCCCGGCAATAGGGGCTCATGGGGCCCCCTTTGTCCCCACCCACCCACACACAAGCCACACCCTCACAAAGCCCCACGTATATATTGCACTGCTACATTACATGCATTGGTCACAGAATTTCTCTACTTCATGTTCAAAATAAATGTTAAAGATTTAAGAAAATAAAGAAAAATAAACTCACTTTAACCAGGTACATTTACTGCAGGGCTGCGTCTCCTGTGAGCAGAATCACGTACAGGAACTTGATTCTGCACTTGCGGGTCTGCATGCTGTTTGACCTGCTGCCGCTGTGATTGGACACACCGAGAGCTAAACAGCGGGTCCAGAGGACCCGATGTCCGCCAGGCCCAGACGATCGTTTCTAACAGAGGCAGAACTGTGGTCTGCCTATGTAAACAAGTCCCCAGAGAGCCTCCCCCACTTACATCAGGGTCCCCAGGGAGCCTCCCCTACTTACATCAGGTTCCCCAGAGAGCCCCCCTTACATCAGGGTCCCCAGAGAGCCTCCCCCACTTACATCAGGGTACCCAGAGAGCCTCCCCCACTTACATCAGGGTACCCAGAGAGCCTCCCCCACTTACATCAGGGTACCCAGAGAGCCTCCCCCACTTACATCAGGGTACCCAGAGAGCCTCCCCCACTTACATCAGGGTCCTCAGAGAGCCTCCTCCTTACATCAGGGTATCCAGAGAGCCCCCCCCCCTTACATCAGGGTCCCCAGAGAGCCCCCCCCTTACATCAGGGTCCCCAGAGAGCCCCCCCCTTACATCAGGGTCCCCAGAGAGCCCCCCCCTTACATCAGGGTCCCCAGAGAGCCCCCCCCTTACATCAGGGTCCCCAGAGAGCCCCCCTTACATCAGGGTATCCAGACAGCCCCCCCTTACATCAGGGTTCCCCAGAGAGCCTCCCCCTTAAACCAGGGTCCCCAGAGAGCCTCCCCCCCATACATCAGGGTCCCCAGAGAGCCTCCCCCCCATACATCAGGGTCCCCAGAGAGCCTCCCCCCCATACATCAGGGTCCCCAGAGAGCCTCCCCCCCATACATCAGGGTCCCCAGAGAGCCTCCCCCCCATACATCAGGGTCCCCAGAGAGCCCCCCCGTAGATCTGGGGTCCCCAGAGAGCCCCCCCGTAGATCTGGTCCCCAGAGAGCCCCCCCGTAGATCTGGGTCCCCAGAGAGCCCCCCCGTAGATCTGGGTCCCCCAGAGAGCCCCCCCGTAGATCTGGGTCCCCAGAGAGCCCCCCCGTAGATCTGGGTCCCCAGAGAGCCCCCCCCGTAGATCTGGGTCCCCAGAGAGCCCCCCCTTACATCTGGGTCCCAGAGAGCCCCCCATACATCTGGGTCCCCAGAGAGAGCCCCCCATACATCTGGGTCCCCAGAGAGCCCCCCTTACATCTGGGTCCCCAGAGAGCCCCCTCCTTACATCAGGTTCCCCAGAGAGCCCCCCTTACATCAGGGTCCCCAGAGAGCCCCCCCCATACATCAGGTTCCCCAGAGAGCCCCCCCCATACATCAGGTTCCCCAGAGAGCCCCCCCTTACATCAGGGTCCCCAGAGAGCCCCCCTTACATCAAGGTCCCCAGAGCCCCCCCCATACATTAGGGTCCCCAGAGCCCCCCCATACATTAGGGTCCCCAGAGAGCCCCCCCCATACATCAGGGTTCCCAGAGAGCCTCCCCCCCATACATCAGGGTCCCCAGAGAGCCTCCCCCCCATACATCAGGGTCCCCAGAGAGCCTCCCCCCCATACATCAGGGTCCCCAGAGAGCCTCCCCCCCCATACATCAGGGTCCCCAGAGAGCCGCCCCCCTTACATCTGGGTCCCCAGAGAGCCCCCCCTTACATCTGGGTCCCCAGAGAGCCCCCCCCTTACATCTGGGTCCCCAGAGAGCCCCCCCTTACATCTGGGTCCCCAGAGAGCCCCCCCTTACATCTGGGTCCCCAGAGAGCCCCCCCTTACATCTGGGTCCCCAGAGAGCCCCCCCTTACATCTGGGTCCCCAGAGAGCCCCCCCTTACATCTGGGTCCCCAGAGAGCCCCCCCTTACATCTGGGTCCCCAGAGAGCCCCCCCTTACATCTGGGTCCCCAGAGAGCCCCCCCTTACATCTGGGTCCCCAGAGAGCCCCCCGTAGATCTGGGTCCCCAGAGAGCCCCCCCGTAGATCTGGGTCCCCAGAGAGCCCCCCCGTAGATCTGGGTCCCCAGAGAGCCCCCCCGTAGATCTGGGTCCCCAGAGAGCCCCCCCTTACATCTGGGTCCCAGAGAGCCCCTCCTTACATCAGGTTCCCCAGAGAGCCCCCCCCATACATCAGGTTCCCCAGAGAGCCCCCCCTTACATCAGGGTCCCCAGAGAGCCCCCCCCATACATCAGGTTCCCCAGAGAGCCCCCCCCATACATCAGGTTCCCCAGAGAGCCCCCCTTACATCAGGTTCCCAGAGAGCCCCCCCCCATACATCAGGTTCCCCAGAGAGCCCCCCCTTACATCAGGGTCCCCAGAGAGCCCCCCCCCATACATCAGGTCCCAGAGAGCCCCCCCCATACATCAGGGTCCCCAGAGAGCCCCCCCCATACATCAGGGTCCCCAGAGAGCCCCCCCCATACATCAGGTTCCCCAGAGAGCCCCCCCCCATACATCAGGTTCCCCAGAGAGCCCCCCCCATACATCAGGTTCCCCAGAGAGCCCCCCTTACATCAGGGTCCCCAGAGAGCCCCCCTTACATCAGGGTCCCAGAGAGCCCCCCCCTTACATTAGGGTTCCCAGAGAGCCCCCCCCTTACATCTGGGTCCCCAGAGAGCCCCCCCTTACATCTGGGTCCCCAGAGAGCCCCCCCTTACATCTGGGTCCCCAGAGAGCCCCCCCTTACATCTGGGTCCCCAGAGAGCCCCCCCCTTACATCTGGGTCCCCAGAGAGCCCCCCCTTACATCTGGGTCCCCAGAGAGCCCCCCCGTAGATCTGGTCCCCAGAGAGCCCCCCCCCCGTAGATCTGGGTCCCCAGAGAGCCCCCCCTTACATCAGGGTCCCCAGAGAGCCCCCCATACATCTGGGTCCCCAGAGAGCCCCCCATACATCTGGGTCCCCAGAGAGCCCCCCATACATCTGGGTCCCCAGAGAGCCCCCCATACATCTGGGTCCCCAGAGAGCCCCCCATACATCTGGGTCCCCCAGAGAGCCCCCCATACATCTGGGTCCCCAGAGAGCCCCCCTTACATCTGGGTCCCCAGAGAGCCCCCTCCTTACATCAGGTTCCCCAGAGAGCCCCCCCCTTACATCAGGTTCCCCAGAGAGCCCCCCCCATACATCAGGTTCCCCCAGAGAGCCCCCCCATACATCAGGGTCCCCAGAGAGCCCCCCTTACATCAGGGTCCCCAGAGAGCCCCCCTTACATCAGGGTCCCCAGACGTAACCCCCCCCCCCCCCAGAGGTTCCCCTGTACCTGGCTGTGCACCTCCAACCCCCAGCACAGGGGAGGTTGGAGGTGGTGATCGTCAGTTCTCTGGTGCCTGTGGATCTCACTGGGGCTTGTAGTTCTCCATCTGATTCTGTACAGTGGATAGGGGAGGGGCCTCTGACCCGGGAAGCAGTCGGCAACAGTGTACAAGCAGAGAGTAAAACTTGTAGCTGCCCGGGTCAGAGGCCCCTCCCCTTTCCACTCTGGAGGAGAAATACAAGTCCCAGGGAGATGCTGCGAGCACCATAGAGCTGCTGATCGCCGCCTCCCACTCTCCCCACTGCATCCCAAACTGAAAGCCACAGGTGCAGGGGGAGATGCCGGGTCTTGCCCCGCCCCCGCACAGCGGCAGTCAGCAGAACGGCTTCGCCGCAGCATGCCTAGCAGCATACCCCTAGATCCGACGAGCATGTCTCACGGGCCCCTACTGGCCGCGGGCCCTCGGTCGGCGTCCGAATGACCGAATCGTCAGTCCGCCCTGCTGAGGACCAAGAGAGCGGGAGCCAATCTATCCAATGAGGACCCAAGAGAGCGGGAGCCAATCTATCCAATGAGGACCCAAGAGAGCGGGAGCCAATCTGGAGACATGAGGAGTTTGCGGCCCCACCTCCACCAAGATGGCCGAACCCACACTGAGACATGAGGAGGCTGCGTCCCCCGCCTCCACCAAGATGGCCAAACCCACACTGAGACATGAGGAGGCTGCGTCCCCGCCTCCACCAAGATGGCCGAACCCACACCGAGACATGAGGAGGCTGCGTCCCCGCCTCCACCAAGATGGCCAAACCACACTGAGACATGAGGAGGCTGCGTCCCCGCCTCCACCAAGATGGCCGAACCCCACACCGAGACATGAGGAGGCTGCGTCCCCGCCTCCACCAAGATGGCCGAACCCACACCGAGACATGAGGAGGCTGCATTCCCGCCTCCACCAAGATGGCCAAACCCACACCGAGACATGAGGAGGCTGCGTCCCCGCCTCCAGCAAGATGGCCGAACCCACACCGAGACATGAGGAGGCTGCGTCCCCGCCTCCACCAAGATGGCCGAACCCACACCGAGACATGAGGAGGCTGCGTCCCCGCCTCCACCAAGATGGCCGAACCCACACCGAGACATGAGGAGGCTGCATTCCCGCCTCCACCAAGATGGCCAAACCCACACCGAGACATGAGGAGGCTGCGTCCCCGCCTCCACCAAGATGGCCAAACCCACTCCAAGACATGAGGAGGCTGCGTCCCCGCCTCCACCAAGATGGCCGAACCCACACTGAGACATGAGGAGGCTGCGTCCCCGCCTCCACCAAGATGGCCGAACCCACACCGAGACATGAGGAGGCTGCGTCCCCGCCTCACCAAGATGGCCGAACCCACACCGAGACATGAGGAGGCTGCGTCCCCGCCTCCACCAAGATGGCCAAACCCACACCGAGACATGAGGAGGCTGCGTCCCCGCCTCCACCAAGATGGCCGAACCCACACCGAGACATGAGGAGGCTGCATTCCCCGCCTCCACCAAGATGGCCAAACCCACACCGAGACATGAGGAGGCTGCATTCCCGCCTCCACCAAGATGGCCAAACCCACACCGAGACATGAGGAGGCTGCGTCCCCGCCTCCACCAAGATGGCCAAACCCACACCGAGACATGAGGAGGCTGCGTCCCCGCCTCCACCAAGATGGCCGAACCCACACCGAGACATGAGGAGGCTGCGTCCCCGCCTCCACCAAGATGGCCGAACCCACACCGAGACATGAGGAGGCTGCATTCCCGCCTCCACCAAGATGGCCAAACCCACACCGAGACATGAGGAGGCTGCGTCCCCGCCTCCACCAAGATGGCCCAAACCCACTCCAAGACATGAGGAGGCTGCGTCCCCGCCTCCACCAAGATGGCCGAACCCACACTGAGACATGAGGAGGCTGTGTCCCCGCCTCCACCAAGATGGCCGAACCCACACCGAGACATGAGGAGGCTGCGTCCCCGCCTCCACCAAGATGGCCGAACCCACACCGAGACATGAGGAGGCTGCGTCCCCGCCTCCACCAAGATGGCCAAACCCACACCGAGACATGAGGAGGCTGCGTCCCCGCCTCCACCAAGATGGCCGAACCCACACCGAGACATGAGGAGGCTGCATATCCCGCCTCCACCAAGATGGCCAAACCCACACCGAGACATGAGGAGGCTGCATTCCCGCCTCCACCAAGATGGCCAAACCCACACCGAGACATGAGGAGGCTGCATTCCCGCCTCCACCAAGATGGCCAAACCCACACCGAGACATGAGGAGGCTGCGTCCCCGCCTCCACCAAGATGGCCAAACCCACACCGAGACATGAGGAGGCTGCGTCCCCGCCTCCACCAAGATGGCCCAAACCCACACCGAGACATGAGGAGGCTGCGTCCCCGCCTCCACCAAGATGGCCAAACCCACACCGAGACATGAGGAGGCTGCGTCCCCGCCTCCACCAAGATGGCCAAACCCACACCGACATCAGGGTCCCCAGAGAGCCCCCCTTACATCAGGGTCCCCAGAGAGCCCCCCCCATACATCAGGGTTCCCAGACGTAACCCCCCCCCCCCCCCAGAGGTTCCCCTGTACCTGGCTGTGCACCTCCAACCCCCAGCACAGGGGAGGTTGGAGGTGGTGATCGTCAGTTCTGTGGTGCCTGTGGATCTCACTGGGGCTTGTAGTTCTCCATCTGATTCTGTACAGTGGATAGGGGAGGGGCCTCTGACCCGGGAAGCAGTCGGCAACAGTGTACAAGCAGAGAGTAAAACTTGTAGCTGCCCGGGTCAGAGGCCCCTCCCCTTTCCACTCTGGAGGAGAAATACAAGTCCCAGGGAGATGCTGCGAGCACCATAGAGCTGCTGATCGCCGCCTCCCACTCTCCCCACTGCATCCCAAACTGAAGCCACAGGTGCAGGGGGAGATGCCGGGTCTTGCCCCGCCCCCGCACAGCGGCAGTCAGCAGAACGGCTTCGCCGCAGCATGCCTAGCAGCATACCCCTAGATCCGACGAGCATGTCTCACGGGCCCCCTACTGGCCGCGGGCCCTCGGTCGGCGTCCGAATGACCGAATCGTCAGTCCGCCCCTGCTGAGGACCCAAGAGAGCGGGAGCCAATCTATCCAATGAGGACCCAAGAGAGCGGGAGCCAATCTATCCAATGAGGACCCAAGAGAGCGGGAGCCAATCTATCCAATGAGGACCCAAGAGAGCGGGAGCCAATCTATCCAATGAGGACCCAAGAGAGCGGGAGCCAATCTATCCAATGAGGACCCAAGAGAGCGGGAGCCAATCTATCCAATGAGGACCCAAGAGAGCGGGAGCCAATCTATCCAATGAGGACCCAAGAGAGCGGGAGCCAATCTGGAGACATGAGGAGTTTGCGGCCCCACCTCCACCAAGATGGCCGAACCCACACTGAGACATGAGGAGGCTGCGTCCCCGCCTCCACCAAGATGGCCAAACCCACACTGAGACATGAGGAGGCTGCGTCCCCCGCCTCCACCAAGATGGCCGAACCCACACCGAGACATGAGGAGGCTGCGTCCCCCGCCTCCACCAAGATGGCCGAAACCCACACCGAGACATGAGGAGGCTGCATTCCCCGCCTCCACCAAGATGGCCAAACCCACACCGAGACATGAGGAGGCTGCGTCCCCGCCTCCACCAAGATGGCCAAACCCACTCCAAGACATGAGGAGGCTGCGTCCCCGCCTCCACCAAGATGGCCGAACCCACACTGAGACATGAGGAGGCTGCGTCCCCGCCTCCACCAAGATGGCCGAACCCACACCGAGACATGAGGAGGCTGCGTCCCCGCCTCCACCAAGATGGCCGAACCCACACCGAGACATGAGGAGGCTGCGTCCCCGCCTCCACCAAGATGGCCAAACCCACACCGAGACATGAGGAGGCTGCATTCCCGCCTCCACAAGATGGCCAAACCCACACCGAGACATGAGGAGGCTGCATTCCCGCCTCCGATCGCAAGATGGCCAAACCCACACCGAGACATGAGGAGGCTGCGTCCCCGCCTCCACCAAGATGGCCAACCCACACCGAGACATGAGGAGGCTGCATTCCCGCCTCCACCAAGATGGCCAAACCCACACCGAGACATGAGGAGGCTGCGTCCCCGCCTCCACCAAGATGGCCAAACCCACACCGAGACATGAGGAGGCTGCGTCCCCGCCTCCACCAAGATGGCCAAACCCACACCGAGACATGAGGAGGCTGCGTCCCCGCCTCCACCAAGATGGCCAAACCCACACCGAGACATGAGGAGGCTGCGTCCCCGCCTCCACCAAGATGGGCCAAACCCACACCGAGACATGAGGAGGCTGCATCCCGCCTCCACCAAGATGGCCAAACCACACACCGAGACATGAGGAGGCTGCGTCCCCGCCTCCACCAAGATGGCCGAAACCCACACCGAGACATGAGGAGGCTGCGTTCCCGCCTCCACCTAGATGGCCAAACCCACACCGAGACATGAGGAGGCTGCGTCCCCGCCTCCACCAAGATGGCCGAACCCACACCGAGACATGAGGAGGCTGCGTTCCCGCCTCCACCAAGATGGCCAAACCCACACCGAGACATGAGGAGGCTGCGTCCCCGCCTCCACCAAGATGGCCGAACCCACACCGAGACATGAGGAGGCTGCATTCCCGCCTCCACCAAGATGGCCAAACCCACACCGAGACATGAGGAGGCTGCGTCCCCGCCTCCACCAAGATGGCCGAACCCACACCGAGACATGAGGAGCTGCGTTCCCGCCTCCACCAAGATGGCCAAACCCACACCGAGACATGAGGAGGCTGCGTCCCCCGCCTCCACCAAGATGGCCAACCACACCGAGACATGAGGAGGCTGCGTCCCCGCCTCCACCAAGATGGCCAAACCCACACCGAGACATGAGGAGGCTGCGTCCCCGCCTCCACCAAGATGGCCGAACCCACTCCGAGACACCCGTTGTTATGGCAACGTTACAAACAATCAGTGCTACGGGCCGCCGTTGAATCGCGCATGCGCGAGATCGAGAGGTACATGATGGTTACCCAGCATGCACCTCTCCATACACATCCCAGGAAGTGATTGGGCTTCACATGGAGGAAATAAATGAACAGCAAGGAATTTATATCTCACAATAAGAGATCGTTATATAACTAATA